>NW_022196895.1:43545955-43560816 GCF_008632895.1 Mastomys coucha | reverse complement strand
TATATAATATATATTTCATATATTATATAATATATATTTCATTTTACAACTGAAATCAAGCAATATAGAAGGACAAGGACTCAAGGAATAGCAATTCTTAGACAAATGATTACATTCCTGACTTCTACAGAGATTGCTTCTTAGATTAAAAAGAACATTACCACTAGATAGAAAAGTCTTTTAAATAAGAAACCAGATAGCCAAAACACAGAACAGTGTAGCAGGGCACTCTCTGGCCTGGGATTAGAAGACCTTAATCTAATCCTCCATGAACCTCTCACAAACCATCACCTGGGAACTTTCCCTTCTGGAAAAAGTTTCATTCTGTCCTTTGTTGAGAAAGGTTAAATCAGCCTTGGGTATTTCATATTGTACATTTATTTTTTTATTTGTTAAAAAGATTTAATATATATACATATATATGAATATATGTGTATGTATATACACACATATATGTGTATATACATATATATATACACATATATGTGTATACATACACACACACACACACACACACACACACACATATATACACCACATTCATTCTTGATACCTGAAGAGTCCAGAAGAGGGCATCACATCCCCTGGAACTGTAGTTATACATGGTTATAAGCCACCATGTATGTTCTGGGAACCAAAATGGAATCCTATGGAAGAGCATATGTGCTCTTAACCACTAAGCCATCTCTCCACGTTTGTTTGTTTGAGATAAGATCTCACTCCATGACTCTGACTGGCCTGAAAAATCACATGTAGTCCAGGCTAGCTTCAACCTCATAGAGAACGTTTCTGCCTCTGCCTCCTCTGCCTCTGCCTCTGCCTCTGCCTCTGCCTCTACCTTAGAGCTGCCATTAAAGGTGTACATCACCAGGGCCAGATTCATGTGCTTTCTTTATCATTTTTTAATCAGTGGAAATAATAAATATAAATATGTTTGGGAAACTATAAATCATAAATGGTACTTTTATAATTCCATAACCATTATTATGAATGAACCACTATGAATGAACATGTTATGTTTTGACTTATTATTCCACAATCTCTTTCATTGTGGACATATGTCACAGCCTACTCAATGTGTCACATGTGATTGGCAAGTAAATAGCCCTCCACAATGAGTATAACCATTTGAGCTGCACTCAAAGAAAATGAAATTTTAAGACCTCGTTTTCTTCCTTTTAAAGAACACATCTGAAATGGCCTTAGAAGAGACTCAAAGTCAGGAAGTAAATGGAGGCAGGCCTGTGATAAAATCGTTTAAGATTTGCAGTTCATAGAACTATAATGTCATAGAGTAAAGTCGTAAGTAGTTGAGTGTATTTTCTCTAGCCATCTTCACTGTTGTAAAGACACAGTGAAATATTACTTTAACTTGTTTGATAGCACTTTGTAAATATTGTTCACTTAACAGACGTTATAAATTACTCACTGCCACACAGCAGAACGGAAGTCAGCCTTTAACAACTATGAAGTAAGCAAAGGGCTATATTTAAAAACAGGGAGACCGTAGTCATAAAATGTGATTTAACTGAGGATTTTATGGTGTGCTTATGAACAAGTAAATCAGATTCTTCAATGTCTACCTCTTATAACTTCTGGTTTCACAACCTGTCGCATAGAAATAGACTGCTCTAATTAACCCCTAGCACAGAGATTCCCACAGCAGCCAAAGATGACAAAGTGTTAGATTCCCTCTACTTGGGTGTCATTGAATGGGTGTCTTTGAAACTCTATTTTCTTGATTAGTGATCAGAACCAGGATCCTGAATTGACAGACAGGCATATGAAGGGAAAGGAAGACAAATCTAAAATACTGTAAACATTTTTAAAGTGAACCTTATTTATGCAAGAAAAACTATTCCCTTCCCCCCACCCCCAATAAATTGTGTCAAACGTTATTCATGCCAGGCCGTAGAGGTGCACACCTTTAATCCCAGCATTCCAGAGGCAGAAGTAGGTCGGCCTCTGGGATGGAGACCAGCCTAGTCTGCAGAGGGAGTTTCAGGACAGCCCGGGCTACAGAAGGGGGGAAATAGTTACTCATGTAATGGCTGGTGGAATGGTTCAGCAGGTTAAAAGTTTCCTGCTGCCTAACCTAATGACTAGATTCCCACATAATGGGAACATAGACACGCCTTCCTCAAGTCTTCTGACACACACGCACTCACAGACATACACACAAACATACACACCACACACAAACAAACCCGATAGATAGATAGATGATAGATAGATAAATAGATAGATGATAATAGATGAATGATAGATAGATGATAGATAGAGAGATAGAGAGAGAGAGAAAGATGATAGATAGATAGATGATAGATAGATAGATGATAATAGATGGATAGATAATAGATAGATGATAGATAGATGATAGATGGATAGATAGATAGATAATAGATGAATGATAGATAGATAGATAGATAGATGATAGATAGATAGATAGATAGATAGATGATAGATAGATGATAGATGGATAGATAGATAAATAGATAGATAGATAGATGATAATAGATGAATGATAGATAGATAGATGATAAATAGATAGATAGATAATAGATAGATAGATAGATGATAATAGATAGATAGATAGATAGATAGATAATAGATAGATAGATAGATAGATAGATAGATAGATAGATAGATAGATAGATAGATGATTTGCCTTAAAGTCTCTATCACTATGATGAAACACCATGACCAAAAGCAATTTGGGGTTGAAAGCATTTATTTGGCCTACACTGGTAACTGTTCATCACAACGGGAAGTCAGCCTAGGAACTCAAGCTAGGCAGAAACCTGGTAGCAGGAGTTGATGCAGAGGTCGTGGCGGTGTGCTGCTTACTGGCTTGTTCCTTATGGCTAGCTCAGCCTACTTTCTTATAGAATCCAGGACCACTTGCCCAGGTGTAGCAACACTCAAAAAGGACTGGACTCCTCCCCCATGAATGACTAATTAAGAATATTCTAGCCGGGCGGTGGTGGCGCACGCCTTTAATCCTAGCACTTGGGAGGCAGAGGCAGGCGGATTTCCGAGTTCGAGGCTAGCCTGGTCTACAGAGTGAGTACCGGGACAGCCGGGGCTACAGAGAGAAACCCTGTCTCAAAAAAAAACCAAAAAAAAAAAAAAAAAAAAAAAAAAAAAAAAAAAAAAAAAAAAAAAAAAAAAAAAAAAAGAATATTCTCAATAGAGGTTCCTTCCTCCCAGATGCCTCTAGCTTATGTCAAGTTGACATAAACTAGCCAGCATAGTAATAATAATTTTTTGAAAATATAGAGTGTTTTAAAATTTTCTTTCGTGTGTAGAGTTTTTCTGCTTGTACATATGTAAGTATATACGAGGTGGCAGAACAGAGATCTGGTCCCTTGGTTATTTATTGCCAGGTACATAATGAGTGCAGAGTATAGGATCCTCTGCACGAACAGCAAATGTTCTTTGATGGCTCAGAGGTTAAAAGCACTTGCTGCTCCTGGCGAAGACCTGAGCTGTTAACCTCTGAGCCCTTTCTCCAGCCCCATAATTTTTTTTTTAACTTACTCCTGGAGCTGAAGCATGGGTGAACTTCATCTGCTTAAAGTTCTGCTTTTAAATAAAGCAAGCAGGATATTGGGAGAGGATTCTAACACATGCTGGCAAACGTGTTGTTGGTGGTGGTGGTGGTTGTTTTTTTTTTTTTTTCACAAAGGGCTTGATAGCAAAAATTCCAGGCCTTGTGCATCCTTCAGTTTGCTGCAACTACTTTGCCACAATAACTCTGACAGATAATTCATAACTGTGTGTGTTCCACTGTGTGCCCATTTGCGGATGTTTGAGTTTTGAATGCCATATTTTTGTCATGCGTCATGAAATATCTGTGCTTTGACTTTCGTCTAGCATTTGAAAGTTCAGAAAAGAAGAGAGAGAGAGAGTTGATAAGCCATCCCTGAACAGGTGGCATGCAGGATTTGACCAGAGGCCTGGACTTGGCTGGGCAGGCTTGTAATTATCTTAGACAGAAGGGATTACCCTGACAGATAAGAGCTGCTTTCCTCAGGGTTGTATGTCATCTTTCTCCATCTTATCTAATTTTTGGAAGATAAGAAAACTATGTCCGGCCATTATATTATAGCCTGTGATTATGGTGTCAGCAATGGTGCCTTAACTTGTAGTAAAAAAGAAAAAAAAAATCTTTTTTTGAAGAGGGAGGGTTTAAGGCAGGGTTTCTCTTTATATTCCTGGCTGTCCTGAAACTCCCTCTGTAGGCTGCACTGGCCTAGAACTCATAGAGATCCTTCTGCCTGAATGACTTTCTAAGACCACAAGTAGCAGTGTAACATGCTGTGTATTTTCCATTGAAAGTCATGCACTTTTGATAGAAGTTAAATATAGTAACTGAATATATTTGGTTAAGAAAGTGGAATTTTTTTTCAAAGTACAGTTATTTGATAGGTTTGATTGGGAATTCCATAAATTATAAATAGCCTTTTTTCCAAACATGGTAGTGCACGCCTTTAATCCCAGCACTTGGGAAGCAGAGGCAGGAAGATCCTCTTCTTGAGTTCAAGGCCACTCTGATATACATAGTAAGTTCAAGGACAGACAGAACTATACAGTGAGACTATCTCAAAAACCAAACCAAAACAAAATAAGACAAACAGAAACAACAATCTCAATTATATCTTTGTCTTTAAAAATTACTTTATGAGATATAATTATATCACCTTCTCTTTTAACTTTTTTTTTTTTAAATGATAAAGGCAACGGTAAGTTTGATAATTCATGCTTACCTAGTCGCCTTCCCTTAGCAGATTTCCCAGGAACTAACAAACCTTCTGTGATCAGAAAAAAATAACGGTACTTGGAGTTTTCTATCATTGCTATGTATCAAACCAAACACTAAACCAGGTGATACCGGGGCAGCTCACTGAGTCATCCAAGCCGGCCTACACTAGATCACTGTCATTATCTCTGTTACCCAAAGAAGAGGGAGAAAGCAGGCAGAGCTGAGATGTGGCTTGAGAGGTTAGCTTTCAAGCTCTCAGATCGCATGACGTCTGAACTCTGCTCCAGCTGGCTCCACAGCTCACTGTAAACCCCTGGGCTCTCGGCTTCCCAGCTCAGGTACTAACTGCAGAGAATCAAATGAGTGCAGGTAAAGAGACACAGCTCATGTTCATCTTTCTTTTCTGCATCCTCCTCATCTGTCATCTAGGCCAACGTACTGCCCGTGACAGCAGATATGAAAACAATAGCTGATATTTAGCACACATTCAAAAACACTAAAATATTTTGTCAAGCAATTTCTAGTCTGGTACATATCGGCACTCTGTTTGGTGCAAATACTAAGAAAGTTTGTGTTTTCATTGTAGAGAAGTCAGTCTTCTTTTTATTTTTCCTAGATAGCAGTCTGATTTCCTAGAAGAAAACTTCAGATCATTCTAAAGAATCTAATCTTTTTTCTTTTTCTTTGTCTCTGATAACAAAAGAAAGTAAGCCTGTTGATTTTTAACCATTTTCTCTGGAACAAATCCTAAAGGACTAAGCTACAGTGCACCCTGAGTCCCACATCTGGGCATCTTGACTCTTCCTTATCTGGCTTCTTTGTTCAGCAGTCCCTGAGCTAGGACTAGTGAAAGAGAGCAGGGAAAGACAAATAAGTAAGCATTTAAGAGAAATCAAAATCTAATGTAACTTTTGTCACGTTTAAAAACAGGGAAATGGCCGGGCGTGGTGGCGCACGCCTTTAATCCCAGCACTTGGGAGGCAGAGACAGGTGGATTTCTGAGTTCGAGGCCAGCCTGGTCTACAAAGTGAGTTCCAGGACAGCCAGGGCTACACAGAGAAACCCTGTGTCAAAAAAAAAAAATTAAAAAAATAAAAATAAAAATAAATAAAAACAGGGAAATGTGGTTCAATCCAGTGTGTTTTATAGTAAAGAAACACTACCAAAGGGCAAGAATGCAAAAAGTATCATTTATAATCAGCACAGAACAGTTAAGGTAAAATCCAAGGAATAGATGTGGAGAGGAAAAATAATTCCAGGGGAAGAAGAATTTTATGAAGAGAAATAAAGCATGAGAGTTGCAGCTGGAGAGATGGCTCAGCAGTTAAGAGTACTTGCTGTTCCTCCAGAGGATCTGGGTTTGGTTCCCAGGACCCATGTGCTGGTTCACAACCATCCACATGGAACTTCAGTTCTAGAGGGTTGAACACCCTCTTCTGACATCCTTGGGCACCAAGCATGCACATGGTACCAGCACAGACGTACAGGCAGGCAGGACACACATACAATAAAATGAATAAGTGAAGATGTCATCAAAAAAATAAATAATGAACTCAGAATAAATTATTCTCTCACAAAAATTTAGACACAATAAATTAAGGAAGAAATAAAGAGAGGAGGCCAAGGTATTAACTCAACAGTGAAGAGGTTGCCTGGCTGGTGGGAGACCCTAGGGACAAAAACGAATGAACAAACAGTATCATGAGAAAGCGATAGACTTCTAGAAGCAAATTAAAGGGCAGAAGATAATAGTAAAACATAGATAAAGAGATCATTAACTTCATAGAAATATTAGTTGAAAAGTGACTGTAAGAACAGCTAGGAACAAACTGGGTGTAGTGGTGTACACCTTTAGTCCCGGCAGAGACAGGCAGACCTCTGTGACTTCTAGCTCAGCCTGGTCTATGCAGTGAGTTCTAGGACAGCTGGGGCTGTGTAGAGAGACCTTACCTCAAAACAAAGCAAAGCAAAACAAAACAGAATGGCCAGGAATACTGGTTGAGCGGGCTGGATCCATACTACGCCTAGAGTAAGATGGTCTGGAAGCTTGGTCCAGGAAGTCTAGAGTTCAGCCTGCATCTCTATCCCTAGCTTTCTGGTCCACCATCACTTGTGTCCACCACTGAGGCTCTATAGCCATGGGTCCTATGTGATCCAGATGCAACTTCAGACCGTCCATAGCCTAGAGTCAAAGCTCTGTCTGTGCGGCACTTTTCACCTTAAATGCAAATGAACGTTGTACCCCTCAAAATAGAAGAAGGAGCTCTGGAGAGATGGTTCTGCGGTTAAGTTCTCCTACTGCACAATGGGCTGCTCACAACACTTGTTCCTCCGGCTCCAGTGGATCTGCCATCTTGTTCTAGATTTCACAGGCACATGCATTCATGTGCTCGCATCCCCACATGGACTCACATACACACACATAATCAAAAATAAAATAAATAAATAAATCTTTTTTAAAAAAAAATAGGAAAGGAATAAGACTTATTAAGGGCAAGGATTTGTTCCTATGAAAATTTGGAAGAGTTTCTTCGGTCATATTTAGTAAAGGAACAATCCCACTTCCTGGCTAGATAATATTGAGCATTGTCTTACATTTTATTGTAACACGGAAGGTTGTTTACTTGCTAGTCGTTTAAAAAGGTCTATGTGGCCTTCCTGGATTAGTTGTGAAATTTTATAATTTTAGTGAATAAAATGGTCATGGAATTTATTAGATTTCTAGAGTTTGTTATTAACCCTCAAATTAAGAAGCATTTCAAAACTAATGAAGTATTTTGAAACTGTTTACACATTAATATGTATATTCTCTGTTGTTTAAAGACTAGTTACATATAAATATTTACTGCTGATTTTACAGATACAAGATACATAAAGCATACATTATACTGATTTAAACTATTTTATTATGAAATGTGTTAATATTTCATTTCCTTCTGCTTGCACAATCAAAACATTTTTTTTTAAAGAAAAAAAAAAAACCCACTGTATTTTTGCAATGATCAGGGAGAGGATTGTGGCCATTGTACTCGTTTTCGCTGACAAGGTATCCAAAGATTTCCTTTTCCTTCCACAATGACCAGCTCTGAGAGTTGGCAGATTTAGATGTGGAAATCTGAGCCCAGAGTCAGATAAGTTTCCCAGTTTCATTAATCTCCCTATGCTTTTCTTCCTTCCAGGTTTCATGCGGCTCCACTGTCAGCTCAGACCCAAGATCTCTTTCTGGTGTGAAGAGTTCAGACTCCTTTCCTTCGTACACCCATGTTTATATCACTGTCTAGAATTTTCTTTTATTTGACACCAGAGGAAATGAATGTTTTAAAACCCCAAAGTCTAATGGCCCAAAGCCTGTGCTAAAAAGTAGGCCAATTTCCCTGTATTTAAAGATCACAGATTTTTCCGTTTTTAATGCAGATTCATAAGAGAAAATTTCATCCATTGTAAATAGCATCATCCATCAAGTTTATTGCTCCAAAAAGCCTGACTGTACAACTTCTACATAGTGCGTGCTTAAAACTTTCGCAGGGGAAGAAAGCACAAGGTGTCGCACCAAGCACATATAGACTCTTCCAATTTATTCGACCTCCAAAGGATACAAGACAGAGACTAATCTCTTGGTTTCTTTACCAAGCCACTCTTCCCCTTTAATTACTAGGAAATGTAGTATTTTTCAAAAACCATACATTTTAGCCATCCTACAAATGAATCGAAGTCTTTGTGAAAACTAGAAACCAGTCTGTATTTCATGCCAGTCAGAGAGTATAAAATTACTCACACAAAGGTATTGTTAGCATGCTTGCTGGAGCTTTGTGACTGGCACCTGTTCACTCACTCCTACAGTCCCCTAACTATCCCTCATACGCCTCACATTGTGCTTAGCATTGACCTGAGTGGAATATAATTTTTTCACAATAAAAATAGTATGATCAGCACTGTGTGTTTGTATCTTTTATTTGTGTTGCCAGCAGTAATAGTTATTTACAGTAGGCCTCTTGGCAATGGAGAAAAGTATATTTATTAATATATAAGTAGTTCCAATACATTTCATTTCCATTCCGTCCTCCCTGCAAAATAATGAACCGTGAACAATACACTGGGCTTTATCAAGGCTGGGCTTCTGGGAGCACCTTTTCAGTGTCAGACACTAAGTGGCGGCTAATAGACTGACCTTATGAATTGCAGCTATTGCAGTCCCCAAGCACATGACTATGACTAGCATTTCAGTATGCTTACCCTTTCTCAAATGTGAGTTTGCAGATATAGCAGAGAATGGGTTCGTTCCCATTATAGAACAGATTTGGCATGGCCTCCCAGAAGCCCAGGGGGAAAAGCACTGATTCAAGAGCTGACGTCACAGCAGAATGCTGGATGCTTCGAGAAGCTGCCTCTTCCACCTCCAGTGTACCAGGTAGGACTTTGCAAAAACGTGTCTCAGTGACATGGAGAGACAGCAAGTTTGAGATCAAGTGAACCCAGTGACTTTGAGAGACTCTGCCACCCTCTGCCACCCTCTGTCACCCTAAATCCACCTATTAACCAGCCCAGTTACGGAACAGATGGTATTGAATGAACATCACAGCTGCTCAGGATCTTGCTCAGGGCCTGAGAGATGGCAGAGCCTTCTGGATATTGTGCCTCTGCGTCCTCGTTGCATCCACAACTCTAGCCCACCTGGAACAGCAGAAGGATGGAAACTACCTTCCCCGGGGTTCCCCGACAGTAGGGCTCAAACTACATTCTATCAGGAATCAGGCACAATATGGAAGGATAAGGAGGAAGAGAGGAGTCTGACTTATACATCATAATTCTAGGCAGCATGTGCACATGGACCCAAAGGTGATACAGAATGATGTCTTCTAGAAACCTCCGACAGCTTAAAATAACCAAGACTTCTGGATATGGCTTTCCTAACTACCTTACATACCTGCCATTCCCTGTCTTTGCAATGGCGGGTATAACTCTTCTTGTGTTGTATCTGTTGCTCTGTGAATATGGAGCTGCCTGGATTTCCGATAGGCTCCTGCCTACATGGTCACACTCATTATACAACAGACCCTTTGCAGTTGGAAAACCCCAGGCATCTTCACTCTGAGCCCAAGAGAAGGATACTCCAAATAGAATCTCCTAGAAAGAGCATAATAAGATTCACAGACCTTCCGGTGTCAGTGGGAAAGCACATGGTGAATTGAGTCGTCGAGAGTTTTTGTGCTTCCAGCTGTAAGCTACAGAAGCAAAGAGGGCAAGATTCATGTCCGTGGAATGTGTTGGTTTCTAGCTCTCAAAAGTTTCAGAAAAGTTGGCTGCCTGTCTCCCAGCGCAGAGAGCGATTCAACGTAAACTTCAGAGTTCTGTCAGATAAGAATCTAGGACAACTTTTAAAAGATTTGACTCAACACTGGAGATCTGAAGATTTCTGAATACTGCTTTCGTCAAGGTCTGGGGGAAATTTTACTTGGACATCACTTAAGTTCAGATGTGTCAGATCCTGACTAATGACAGTTGAGATGTGTCAAAAGTTGACAGATGAAAATGTATAGGTTTTCACCTTTCAAAAAGCAAACCATAGTTTCAAAAGATAGAAAAGAATCTGAAAATTGGATGGTTTTAACCAGAACTGTTCAGTTGTCCTTGCTGTGACAATGGGCAATTTCTAAATGTTTAAACCCAACATGGCAGCCCGTAGTCACACGAGCACTTCAGTGTGGCATTTGCAACAGAAGTAATTTTTAAAAAGATTTATTTATTTTATGTATGTGAGTATACTGTCCTCTCTTCAGACACACCAGAAGAGGGCATCAGATCCCATTACAGATGGTTGTGAGCCTCCATGTTGCTGGGAATTGAACTCAGGACCTCTGGAAGTATAGTCAGTGCTCTTAACCACTAAGCCATTTCTCCAGCCCAACAGAATTAATTTTTGTTAATCTAAATGTAAATAGTTAAATGGGCTATTATGTTAGGAAATACAGTTTTTTAAACTTATTTCATACCTTTATTTTTAGGTAGTCTTACAATGATATAAAATTTATTTCATATGCAACTAAATACATGTATAGAGAACAAAATCATATTAAAAGAGGTCCACTGTATAGATATATTTAATAATAAATTATTGTGGAAGTTCAGTATATTATACTCATAACGATGTGAATAATTCTAATTTAAATAACAAGTGGATTTTAATTAAGCGAGTAATGGATGAGAATGCTCTTGTGAACAGTCTCCAACAATATAGCTAATTACCAAGCTGCCTCTGCCCATCCTATCAGCCACTTCATTCCCCACATCCTCTCCAGGAAGGAAATATTACCCTCACAGGTTCAATTATTTCTACGTGTTTACAAGGTCATTTGTAAATTAATACAATTACAGGTGTGTTCATGTTCAATTAGGTCATGTTCTATTCTTCTCATAATATTCGCATGCATTCATCCATATGTGTATACATACAGGGTTTTTTTCTTTTCTGGCTATCTGACATTCCTAAATGTAGATGACTGTAGGCAATTTGATTATTCTTCTCTTGCTAGAATGGTATATTCATAAGTCATTTTCCTAGGAACAAACAAGCATTCTTACAGTGCATTGTTCAGTATATTTTATGATATAGTACTGATAGTTATCATCACCATCATAATCAACAACAACAACAACAACATTGCCCAGCACAAAGTCTCAAGCACAAAAAAAAATAGAAAAGACATGTATTTTGAAAAGTCTAGATTATCATGATTTAGATGGTTTTGAACTGTCCCTCTATGGTGATTAGAAAATTGAAAATTCTTGTTATTGCTGTCTTCCTTGAAATTATATTTTAATGATCTTCCTTATGAAAGCCTCTCTTACTAATGAGGCTTTTCATGTGCCTTGAACAGTAAACCACTGGCATCATGCACATCTTGTTGTTGTTGCTGTTGTTGTTGTTGTTGTTTTAAATTGGGAAAACAAACCAATTCAGAAAGACTAGGGCTAGATTATATTTTCCCCCGAATAGACATAGCTGTGTACATAGATTTCCAGAAATTGATGAATAGATAAATAAATCAGTTAGCATTATGAAAATGTCTCTCAAATGAAAACAGAGTCCATATTATTTATAACTTAAGTTCCATGTATGAGATTATCATGGATAGAGTGGCAAATGGTAAATTTAATGTATACTGTCTTCTGGGAATGACCTCTAATAGTCTTAGACAGACAAACTGTTAAACTACACTAAACAAATATTCATTTAATACTCCCTCAAGAAGTATTTCTGATGGAACTGCTATTACAACTCCTAGTACTATTTTCTGTAAGACTTTGATCTCTTTGCTGCCTCCTTAGCATGACAATGACATTTGATTTTGTTTTTGTTTTTTGTTTATTTATTTGTTTGTTTTTTTGTTTTTCGAAACAGGGTTCTCTGTGTAGCCCTGGCTGTCCTGGAACTCACTCTGTAGACCAGGCTGGCCTCGAACTCAGAAATCCGCCTGCCTCTGCCTCCCAAGTGCTGGGATTAAAGGCATGTGCCACCACTGCCCAGCGACAATGACATTTGAACGTACATACTTCTTCTGTGTGTCAGTACAGTGTTAACAGTCATAGCTTGTCAATAATCATCATTTAAGCTTCCTTCCACCACAGATACCTCCACAATATTTCTATTTCTTCACTATCAACATTAGCTCTCCTTCTCGAGAGTGTGTCTTGTTTTCCTCCGTCTTAATCCTTTTGGTATCTATCGGGCTGACTCCAAAGCTAGGGCCAAGAGGTGGGAGGCAATCTAACAATGGCCTCAGTCGCCCAGGAGAGCCAATAATATTGATCCCCTAAACTTTCAGAGGCACAATTAAAGAAAAAAAAGCAAAAACAGTCTCTAAGCCCCACCTAAGTCTAAAGCACCTAGCGACCATCTTGCTTTGTGGCTCGAGAAGCTCGCTTGTGAATAGAGGCTCCCAAAGGAAAGCCACACCTAGAAATGAGAGAAAGAGAGATAAGTATAGTGAGTGGTGCTGAGAGCGGCCTTTAAATCATCGAACCAGTCACACCCGAAGCCTCGTCTCAACCTTCCTGATGCTGCAACTCTTTAACCCAGCTCCTCATGTTGGGATGAGCCCCGATCATAAAATTATTTCATGACTACTTCATAACTGTTGTTTTGCTACTGTTAATAGTCATAATGTAGATATCTGCTATGAAGGATATATAATATGGAATCCCTAAAGGAGTTGCGACTCACAGGTGGAAAACCATGTTTTAGACTTTTCAAATATACTAATCAAAATACGCGTCTTTGAGCTAGATGATGATGATGATGATGACTATTCATCATTATTAGATCTTTTGTAAGTAGGCTCCAGATAAACACAGTAGGATGTAGGGTTTAATGGAGGATTGCTCTGGGTTAACTAACATGGTTACAGTACCTTTACTTTGCCTCTCGCTTGCTCTAGACTTGTCTGAACCTACGTATCTATTGGCAACATCACTTCTTGTTTGTTCTCTTAAAGATTTATTTATGAGCTGGAGAGATGGCTCAGCAGTTAAGAGCACTGACTGCTCTTGCAGAGGTCCTGAGTTCAAATCCCAGCAACCACATGGTGGCTCACGACCATCTATAATGGGATCTGATGCCCTCTTCTGGTATATCTGAAGTACGTCAACAGTGTACTCACGCTGGAGAGATGGCTCAGTGGTTAAGAGCACTGACTCCTCTTCCGAAGGTCCTGAGTTCAAATCCCAGCAACCACATGGTGGCTCACAACCACCTGTAATGAGATCTGACATCCTCTTCTGGTGTGTCTGAAGATAGCTACAGTGTACTTACATATAATAATAAATAAATAAATAAATAAATAAATAAATAAATAAATCTTTGCTGGGCAGTGGTGGTGCACACCTTTAATCCCAGCACTTGGGAGGCAGAGGCAGGTGGATTTCTGAGTTCAAGGCCAGCCTGGTCTACAAAGTGAGTTCCAGGACAGCCAAGGTTACACAGAATAATCCTGTCTCAAAAAACAAAAAACAAACAAACAAACAAAAGACACAGTATACTCACATATGTGAAATAAATAAATAAATAAATAAATAAATAAATAAATCATATTTATGTGTCTGAGTGTTCTATCTGCACATTGGTCTGCACACCAGAAGAGAGCATCAGATTTCATTAGAGATGGTTGTAAGCTACAAGTGATTGCTGGAAATTTTGAACTCAGGAACTCTAGAAGAGCAGCCAGTGCTCTTAATGACTGAGCTATCTCTCCGGTCCATCACTTTTTATATGTGAAACACTAACCCATTTTACATCTTCTCATGGAAATAATTACACAGATGCTATACAGGTTAAATGCTATCATTCTTACCTTACTAATGAGAAAAATGGGATATAGAAAGGCTAATGGTGCCCAAGGTCTGGGGGAAAAGGCTGCCCTTCAAACTCTTAGCTCATGGCTTTATTTGCTCATTGACTTATTAGGCTTGTACAACTCCCTTAGGTATTGGTAATAAATGATAAGAAATAAGCCACAGTCGGTGATGCTTGGTGATGTTATCCTGAACATTTTCTGATTCCAAACAGTGGAAATCTACCTAAGGTCTGCGAGCTATATCCACTCCTTTGTGAAGACAAGTGAAAACCTCCCCCTCCATAGTGACGACACACCCCTGACAGCGAGCAGTCAATACTGAGCTCAGAAGACACCCCAGGGAAAGGAGACTGAAGACAGTGAAGAAGTGATTGCTTATCTTATGCATGCAGCTCTTGAAGAAAAATAGGCTGGATTCAGTGAAGATGTTAATCTCTTAAACCTAGAATTGGACAAATTTGTGTTTGAATACAGGCTGTGGACAGGTAGCTCCGTTGATAGAGTGCCTGCCTAGCAAGCACAAAGCCTAGATTTGATCTCCAGCACTGTATAAACTGGGGGGTGGAGGATCACAGTAACACAAACCTGTAATCCTGGCACTTGGGAGGCAGAGGCAGGTGGATCTCTGAGTTTCAAGTCAGCCTGGTCTACAGAGTGAGTTCCAGGACAACCAGGGCTACACAGAGAACCTCTGTCTTGTGAAAAAAACAAAAGCAAAAAAAAGAAGAAGAGGAAGGAGGAGGAGG
>NW_022196895.1:43543705-43545789 GCF_008632895.1 Mastomys coucha | reverse complement strand
AGAGAAAGAAAGAAAGAAAGAAAGAAAGAAAGAAAGAAAGAAAGAAAGAAAGAAAGAAAGAAAGAAGGTTAGTTGGAGGTCAGCCTAGAATATGGGAGACCACGTCTCAGAATAGGGAAGGGAAGGGACGAGAAGAGGAAGAGGAAGGGGAAGGAAAGAGAGGCTCCATTATATAAACTCCACCCTCCTCAGTCCTGGCAAGTGGCAGGGTTGAGAGAGAACCTTCTAAACAACTACTCAGACCTGAGATAACTTTCCAGGCAGCAGGAATCTGGGTATCAGACATATATCGGTCCAGCTACAGGCAGTGATGATATTATAACCTGTAACTACAGAGTGTTGCATATTTCCACCCCATCAGAATCACAAAGAACATGACATCAAACATCATACCAAGAAACTCCCCAGCCTACAGGATGAGTCAACTCTCTGAAAGATCATTCTTTGCTTAGAAAAAGCCCCTCCCAAGCTGTTCTCCTAAGCTGTTCTGCCTAGGAGAGGGATACTAAGAAGAATACGGATATGCCTTAATGCCATTTACATTGTTAGTGCATATTTGTTTGCATTAGAATGGTGTGTATCAAAAAGGGTTCTCATTGTCAAAGTAATGGATCAAACACTGAACAGTTTAACATGACTCTTCTTTAACCTGTTAGTTTCTCCACTAGGTGATGTCATTCACTCGCCCAACCTCTACTGACACACTCAGTCATCCTTACTCATAATGTGGATAATGCCCCTGCTAATTAACAGAATCCATTCAGAAACTTATGATGTCTGACCCACGAGGTGGAAATATAATTTTGAAAAAACTGAACATTGGAAGAAAATTCTACAATAGCCAGAAGGCATGACTCTAGTTTGCTGGGTCTAATCTGTAAGAGCTTAACATCCCTGTCAGTTACAAATAATTGAAATCATTGCAAAATCATTCTTTGCTGTAGACATGTAGGGTTGGTTTTTGGATTTTTTTTTCTAGTTAAGGAGTTTAATTGACTTCCTTTTTCTTGTTGCTCACAAAATTATTTGCCTCCATTTGTACATTCATTTCAAGATTTCTGATTTACAAGTTTGGTTGTTCTTCAGATTCTATCTTGAACCGTTAAGAACATCTGCCTGGTTCTCTTGTTGATTAACAAAAGAGTCTTTAACATATTTTTGTTTTTCTAACTGTGTTAGTCATAAAATAGTCTTTCTTGAAATTTTTTATTTTGGTTTGGTTTGGTTTGGCTTGGTTTGGTTTGGTTTGGTTTGGTTTGGTTTGGTTTGGTTTGATCTTTTGAGACAGGGTCTCTCAAGCCTTGGCTGCCCTGAAACTCATTATGTACACCAGGCTAGCCTCTAACTACAGGGATTCACCTGCTCCTGCCTCTGCCTTCATAGGGCTGGGATTAAAGATATGCACCAGCACACTCAGCCCGAAACTTAATTTTAACATGAGAACATTATCTAGCTCAGAGCACTAAGTGAAGTAAGGTTTATAAAGTTAGCATTCATTGATTAGTCAATAAATGTCCTTACTGTTTCAGAAGAAGAACTCTATCATTTTACCAGCTGGTCCTCTCTTACATCTTCATCACATTCAGATAAACTATCCTGAAGAGGACTGCTAACTATAGGTATCAGAACAAAATGGATGGTGTCTACAATTTATGAATAATGTTTCCTAGCCTGGCAAACCCAAGTCCAGTGTATCTCATCCTATGGACTATTTAACACTGCCTCTATCCATCAGGACCATAGTGTCAACAAATGTGGAGATAAGAAGTTTACACATTTGTTGACACTATGTTCCCAATGGATAGGGGCAGTGCCGGGTGGTGGTGGTGCACGCCTTTAATTCCAGCACTTGGGAGGCAGAGGCAGGCAGATTTCTGTGTTTGAGGCCAGCCTGCTTTACAGAGTGAGTTCCAGGACAGCCAGGGCTATACAGAGAAACCCTGTCTCGAAAAACCAAAACAAAAATAAAAAAGAAGTTTACATTGGCAAAGATAACCAGGGGGGTGGGGATAATTAATTCTACCTACTACGTAAGAATGTGTCACAAGGAACAAAGGGAAAGTTTTTATGGTTTTGGTTTTTTT
>NW_022196895.1:43519671-43543695 GCF_008632895.1 Mastomys coucha | reverse complement strand
TTGGCTTTTGGCTTTTGGCTTTTGGCAGATCCATTTGAATCATTAAAAGGTATGTGGTCTAATTGAATTCTCAACATTAATGATTTGTTCAACCTTTAATTCATAAGATTTTCATTAAGAGAAGGCCACCAGAAACCTGCTACTACATTGTTACCAAGTGCTTGTCTTCCTCCCCCACAGCCTGAGGTTCCTTTAGATGATCTGTGGGGAAACTGAGCGATTTGAAAGATTGCAATCATATGTTTGCTTTATTTCATAAAACAACCAGGTATTGTGATGACTTAATTATTTTCCCTGCTGCTAATAAAACTTAAAAGATGTATTTCTGGGGCTGGAGAAGTAGCTTGGTGGTTAAGAGCACTGGCTGCTCTTCCAGAAGGCCTGAGTTCAGTTCCCGGTAACCACATGGTGGCTCACAACCATCTGTAATGAGATCTGATACTTCTTTTGTAGTGCATAAAGACAGTGTATTTATATATATTCATATATATTCATATATGTATTCATATATGTACATATATTCATATATGTAAAACAAACAAATAAATCTTAAGAAAGAAAAAAGAATTTAAGGCCTTATCCTAAGCTTTAAAAAAAAAAGATGTATTTCTTCTTACTTACCTAACCTTTAGTATTTTCAGTATTTGAATTTGACTATTTTCTGGCTTAGTGAAAATCTCCCTGTCAATTTTTTAATTCATATAGTAACCAGACCAAATGAAAATTTTACTATTCTAATGGCCACTAAGGTTGAGGTTGCCACATAACTTAGGTTGCCTGGCATTCATAAAGCCCTACGTTTGAACATCATCATTGTACACTATGGCATCCCTGCAAATCCTAGAACTTGGGAATGCAGAGACAGTGGATCAGAGATTTTTGAGTTCTAAAACAGCTAGGGATGTATAAGACTGGCTGAAAACATGCACAAACACACACACACACACACACACACACAAGAACAGTTTTTGTTGAAATACTTCATGTTCAGGGTTGACTGCTAGAAGATTTCCCAGAATTCATAAGCACTTGCCTCTTTCCACTCCACAACACCCTGTATTTGCACCTGTTCATTTAAAACTTTTCCTGTTAACATGATTCGCCTCTCAAGGAAGATGTTCAGTTTGAACATCAAACCTATGTTGTGCTCTCAAGTTAGGCATTTGGCTGACAATCCAATAGAGAGAACGGCCACACATTTAAGTCAATCAAGTGTTTAAATGCCACCAGCACCCTGCCAGGCCCAGCCACTCTACTGCAGAATCCAATGCACTCACACGTTCCTTCGACCACCTCTGCAATTTCTCATTATTATGGCCTACAAAGGTCATCCAAAGAAAAAGAATCAATTCAAGTGTACAAGGCAGATCATTAGCAGAGGAGATCCTGGGAAGTTCAGTGGTGTGATTCAGTACAGGAACTATTCAAGCCGTTGATGTCGTTAGGTCAAAGATTTGTCCAGTTAAACTGAGAGGTGGTCTGTTTTGAACACCTGTGCCCCACCTCCAGGCCATTAAACCCACTTCACACACCCTTGTCCTACGGACACTGCCACCAAAGCTCAGTGTTTCAGTGGCAGATGCCGCTTTTCACACGTGACTAACTCATAAGGTTGTCTAACAATACTAATCTTGAAACAAGTCCTCTTTCCTGGCTCTCTATACCTGTTCCATTCACATGGAACACGGATGAAAAGCAGCGTGGGGAAAGAGAAATGTCATCATAAGTTGGACAGATAGGGGAAAGGTCTTTGAACAGACAAATTTAGTACTTTTTCCTCTCTCACCCTGCTTTATACATAGTTTAAACCACATCACGCCTGAGAGGATGCGACTTATAAAAAAGTATAAAAAAATTAAAATATAAAATATGTAAGATACACAAATTATATAAATAAGTAATATATAACAAAAGACACAACAGAATACTTGTTTCATACGGGTGAAATGTTTGTTTACATCTCATGTATGTTTACGCAAGCTATAGCTCAATGGTAGAGTGCTTGCCTGCCACACTCGAGACCCTGAGTTCTGTCACCAGCATTACAACAATAAAAAATAAATATAAAATGAAAATACTTTAGTTTTTAAAAGAATTTTTATGTTATTTCCTACTTTGCCATTTAATTATAGAACTTCTAATTCCCAACAGTTCTAATAAAGTGCCCTACTATTCAGAATTTTAAAAACCATCACCACCAACTATATCTAGACAACAAAAGATAACATACAGGATAGCCAGATAGCTCAAGACACATTCAGAAGGTTCAGCCATCTTTCCCACAGTCAAACACCACCATCTTTTACAAATGGCTGACTCCTAGGTTTTGCCATGGCCTAACTTTAAGGGACAAAAGTCCAAGGTCACTCTTTCCTTCTGCCTGAGGCATTATTTACTATGGCCTCACTTTAAAAACTCTCGTCTGTTACCTTGAGCCATTTAAAGGTGCTTTAAAAGGTTTTCTACTCATTTTATTTGACATAAACATGTGTCAAAATACCAATTTGGGACATGTCTGGATTCAGTATTTGGTAACACACTGTATATTTTTTAACATTTTATGTTACATATTAACAGGAGGAATTTGGTTTTACTCATTAGTCATCTTTCAAAAGAATGTTCCATATATTATAATAATTTTTATGAGAAACATTTTTTTTTACCATTTGTTAGTTAGAAATGTTTTGGGAAATTCCAGACGATAGCCATCATATAAAAAGTTGTTTATAAGAATATATAAAATTTCAAGTGGTTCTCAAGAAAAGAACAAGAACAGGAACAAATGCAGTTGTAAAGGCTTTAATAATGATTATATAACAGAATTAATTCAAAATCAGGTTTTACCTAGTTACAAAGTAGCTTACATTTTCTCACATAGATGCAAATCTGTCCTACATGAGTAAATGTTTGAGCTGAGACTTAAAGCCAGCAGAGGCCTTTGATATGGATGTCTTCCATCTGCTTCCCACTCACTCACTGCTTAACAAGTACTTCCTTAACAAACTCATAATGGAAGTAGATCTTTCCTAATTTACTTGATATTAACGCTCAGTCCCAAATAAGTTCTGAATGCAATCTATTTGTTAGTATCTGTTAAGAAGAGAAATGGGGAAAGAAAAGAAGGAAGGGGAAAAGGAAGGGAGGGAGGGGGAGAGGGAGGTAGAGAGAGAGGGAGGGTGGGCTAGATAGAATAAAAGAGTTGATTTAGCCTCATTCTTTTATGAACTCACTCATACTCATGGATGGGATGGAGTCCCTATAGCACGTTGAAATGTTGGTAACCTTGTCAAATAGGATGTCTTTTTTTTCCCCGAGAACAGCTGGCCTTTGAGAGGACTATGCATATGGCTTTATCTTGAACCATCTCTTCCGTTTGCAAAAGAAGTAGATCAGCTCCACTGGCTTGGAAAAGAGAGAAAACAGATTAATTATCTAATGACAGAAAAGAGAGTGTGCTGTTTCAGTACATAGCCAAGGGTAGGAAATTCGGCCATTTCCTCTAGGCTCTGCCCCACAGACATAAGTAACACAGACCCCAGGACTTCTAAACACAGTCAGTCCTCTTTCCAAACAATCATGGCTGCCATGTTACCTAAATAATAGCACTTTCAGCAAGAAACACAAAGTAATAATATTATGCTAGTTAATTTCTACAAAGCCTTTCCCGAACGAACCATGCAGGGTAGAGCTAGCATATCTTTAGTAGGGCTTAGTTAGCATCTGTGAACTGTCCCAGGGTCACTGTTTGGCCACATTATTTACTGGAGGACAGAAAATGGTTTGCAGCCTGAGAAACCCACGGTCTAACCCTGGTCTGTTTCTCTTTGCCTTGAGTTGTTTGCTCTGGTTATATTCTGTCCCTTTTGTGGAAGTTTGAGGGCCAGGGTGGGTGGGGGGCTGATTTAGCCATTTGGTTTGATCATGTGTCCCTAAGTACATTGTACCCTATCTGCTATTACTGAGTTGTAGCAGGCAGTAAAAACAGTAGCTCAAAATGGGAGATCCTAACATGATTGGAAACTTACTGGTTGGGGGGGGTGGTGGTGGGGGAATGATGTTTGCTTTGGCTCAGTTCTTCTGAGTACAATGTAACAATGTATATTCTCAAGAATGAGGCCACAGTAACTGTGTTTTCAGTGAAATTTACATGCTGAATGATGAATGAGAGTTGCTATAAGTATACAGCTAATAAGGCTTTATTCACAGCCTTTTCAGAAGAAGATAACCGAAAACATAACTTTGCTTTCATAATAAATAGAAAGAAGAATATGCCCTCATGTGGGTGTAGGGGTTTAGAGCTTGAAGTTGTATGAGAGAAGTGTCTGACCTACAAAACCTACCATGATCTGTCTTCCACATGCCTATATATTTGGTCCTGGGTCATCCATAAGCAGCTCATTTGTTTGTTTTGGTGCTGAAGAATAAAGCCAAGGCCTTGTGCGTGGAGTACTTATTTGTTTACTGAGCTGTGTTCCACCTCCACAGTAACTTCAATTTCCACTTTACATAAAATCACAGTATATTCCATCTCATCAGTTCTTGTAAACTCTCTGGACTGTCACAGAAAGGCAGGTATGAGTGACACTGAGTGGTCTCTGAAAGGGCTGAAAATAAGGACAGAGATGGCAGCACCATCACCAATCACCACTGCCCCCTTAATCTCACTACCGGGGTTTCTATTGGCTAACAAATGTGGTCCTAGAGACCAGTCTTGTCACTGTTAGCATTTCTTCTAGGCTCTGCCCCACAGTTACCTGACAACAGCCAGGTGTGCCTGAGTCAAAATAAAGGAGACTGCTTGCCCATCCTCTCTCTTACTCTCTTACTCTCTTACCCTCTTCCCTCTCTGCCCCTCCCCTCCCCATTCCCCTCACCTCTCTTTCCACGTGTTCATGGCTTGCCTTTATTCCTCTACTTTCTCTCTCTCTCTCTCTCTCTCTCTCTCTTTCTCTCTCACCCTTTCTTTCTCTGTCTCTACACCCTTCCCAACTTCCTCTCCCATGCCCTAAATAAACTCTATTCTATACTATATCTATCTCTCACTCACTCTCTCACCCCCTGTCTCTCTGTCTCTGTCTCTGTCTCTCTCTCTCTTAAATTTTAGGGACTGGCTTTTTGAAGGTGTAGCAACTGGAAACCTGCCACCTTGCATTCACCCCACATTCTCAAATTTTGATGTAATTTGATTTCTCTTGAGCTTCTTGAGGGACGGTCACTTCCCACTCAGTCTGGCCTCAGATTAAGTAGCCAAGGGTGACACTGAACTCTTGATTCTTCTACCTCTGCTTCCTGAGTGCTGGCAGGGCAGGCCCATACCACCATGATTTTCCCACACTTTTGAAAAGAAAATAAAGATCTTCAGTGCATACTTTGCCAAATACTGGCTTCAAATCTCCCTTTTCTACAAGTAGGAGCCCAGTCTGCCCACACAGCAACTTGTGTAGTGGAGATACAGAGAATACTGTGGCAGCCCCACTCCTCCTACCCTCCTTACCCAGCTCCCCAGGACCTCTACAACCTTCCCAAGATGTTTGCATATAAAAGAGATGGTCCAGAAGTTGTGGGGTTGCCAATAAGCACTCTACAGTCTTTAGTGAATTGGCTTCTTGCCCTGGCAAGTACAGAAGGGCTCACACACCAGTGCTTTGTTTCTTATTGACTCAGAATTTCTGCCACTAGCTGTGTTTGTTTTCAAATTGTTGATCAAATACCATAAAATTATATTCAAATATGCCAAAACCATTATAACCCAAATTAAATCAAATAAACTGCAGGCTGAATTAGTGAAAATTAAAGAATAATTAAATTGGAATTTTTCTGCTTGATGAAGATCTCAAAGGTCTAATCTTATTCTCTCGTTTTACAGGTAAAAAAAAAAAAAAAAAGGAGGCTCAAGAAATGAAATAAATGTCAAAGAAAATGATTTGTCATTTAAGGGCCAAGACTAATGCAGCTGATGTTGGAAAGTCATTACCACATAGCTAATAAAACAAGGCTTTAGTATACTAAATGTTGGATTAAAAGGGCCTTCGTGGGGCTGCAGAGTTAGCTCGGAGGTTCAGAGCACTGGATGCTCTTGCAGAGAACCTAAGTTTGATTCCCAGCACCACACAGTGGCTCACAACCTTCTGCAACTCCAGTTCCAGGGGACCCAGCTGTCTTATCTGGCCTCTGTGACATCAGGAAAATGGTTCAGATGCATTCATGCAGTCATAAGGCTCATACACATAAAGAAAAAAAATCTTTGTTTTGAAAAGGACCTTGATATTCAAATAATTTTTAAAAACTGATCACTTATACAAATTAAATAACTCTCTTTCAAATGTACCCTAGGGCAAAGAATATAGCTCATAATATAGATCTTTTCTGTTATGTGCAGAATTCTGGGCTTAATACCCAATACTGATTCTGTCTGTTTGTGTATGTATGTGTGTGTCTGTGTGTCTAGGTATAGTATTGCACATAATATAATCCAGGTATCTATGTATCTTGAAAAGTTGGTGTTGTGTTTTATAAAAAAAAAAAAAAAAGAAGAAGAAGAAGAGCCAAGGATATGTTTGATAGAGTCAGGTATGCTGAGGTGAGAGGGGTGCCTCATTGGGCCCACCCTGAGGCATCTCTTCCCCAGAGGTACCAGCCATACAACGGGTATAGGACAGAATAGAGTTTATTTAGGGCATAGGAAGGGGCGTTGGGAAGGGGGGTAGAGGGAGAGTGGGAAAGAGAAGAGAAGAGGACAGCCAGGCACACGTTTGGGGATGAGAGGAGAAAGGGCTCAGGGACAGAAAGGGCAGAGAGAGTAACAGCCACTTTTATAGTAAACCAGGCCTTACCTGACTGTTGCCAGGTAACTCTGGGGTGGAGCTTAGAAAGAATGCTAACAGCTGGCCTTTCAATATTCAAAACTTCTTTTTATGCTCTATCCCAAACTTCTCCTCTCAAATATGCCCATAGATGCAGGTTACGGATTTGCTTTGTAATAATAAAATGTAGATAGGTAGCCAGATAAGTGAATGAGTGGATGATAAATAATTGACAGATGATAGATTAGCCGATTATAAATACTAATGCTCCCGTGCTTTAAACCTTCCGTGAGTTTAAGACACTATATAGGTTCTTCGTTATTTAAAAATGGGTATAAACTCCCCCACTTTGCTTGTATAAACATCGCTGCTGTGCAATCATTTCAACAGTAACCCAGAAACCAGCTGCAAAGCCGAACCCCCACCCCACTCCCCCACCCCCACACACACCCACTCCCATTTAGTTTTAAGGCATTTCATTCAAACTTGTGGTCAGTCTACACTGAGTAGAAAGGCATCAGCAGGTCTGGTTTCAACACAGCAAACTTTCCATTGTTCTCCCAATCAGAGATCCTGTTTGAGCACAGAGCTTTGCATGAGAATTAGTTCTCTGCCTTGTACCGAGTCAGCTATTTCCAGCTCAGCCTAGCAATCTTCGATTTCTTGGTTTGTAACTATGGCAATAAGATGAAACGGCATTCAGTAAAACTCATCCCACAAATCAACTGGGGAGGGGATTCACGACTGCGATGAAGGAGTAATGCAAAAAATACTAAGGACCATGGAGAGACCGAAGGCAAGTTTTGAACTCTCCTTCAAGACCATCCTGCAGATCACCCATCGCAGAGATGGCAGTTTGTGACTTCCATACAGTGGCTGGCGACCCAAGCGATCAGCTAACTGCATCGTGGAGTTCTTGGCTCCGAATGAGCCACCACACCTCTCCGCTTGCCTCTACGCAGCCGTCTCACCAAGGCCTTGGTCTGTGGATGCTGAAGTGTTTGTGGTCCTGCCAGAGCCTTTGATCTGGGGCGCTTTATACTAAGTAACAGTCAAATCAATTTCAAACACCTTCATTACAGTACACAGCTCATTATGTTCTAGAAAAATGTTTAGCGCTGAGCCTCGGGCCACGATATAATGAGGACAGGAGTAGGCATTGGTGTGTACACTCCATCTCTTCCTCCCCATATTTCAATGGAATAAGCGCCACGGGTTATGTCAAAAGCGGACCTTTCTTTGTAGGCTTCACACACGATTCCTCAGCTTTAGACCATTTGCCATCAGATGTCGAATTAGTGTCCTTATACTGTTTCTTCTCGTCCATTCCCTTTAAAGTTGTTTTTTTTTTTTTTCAGAAGAAAAAATAAATGTGTATTAAAGCACTGAGAAAAGCTGGGTGACATTTTTTTTTTCAGGGCCAGTGACATTAATCGCTCAGTGTATAGACACACATGCAGCTAGCCTTGATAACCTGAGTTTGATTCTCGGGCCCCACATGACAGAATGAGAAAAAACAAACTCCTGCAAGCTGTCCTATGAACATGGTACAATCATACCACACACACACACACACACACACACACACACACACACGAAGTCTTAAATTTTTTTTTATGATCATGTATACATAGATGCACACCAAAGCCTGCATGTGGGGGTCAGGACAACTTGTGGAAGAAGCCGATTCTCTTCTTCCACCCTGGGTGTCCTGGCATTAGACTCAGGCACTTCTCTTCTTCCACCCTGGGTGTCCCGGGATTAGACTCAGGCACTTAGGCTTGGCAGTGAGCACTTTTACCCAGTGTATTAGACTGCTGTCTCTTGTTACACTAAAACACTGACTGAAGCAACTTGGGAGGAAAGAGTTAGGTTATCTTCCAGGTTACAGTCTGTGGCTAACGGAAACTGGAGTGGGAATTCAAGCAGAGCAAAAACTCATCCAGAAGCCATGGAGAAATGCTCTTTACTGGCTTGCTCCCAGGTTCACAAGTGATTCCTTCCAAATTGGGGCTCTCCTATATCAATTAACAGTCAAGAAAATACCCCATAGACAGCCCCACAGACCAACCCAATAGGGCCAATTCTTCAGCTGAGGTTCCCTCTTTCCAAGTGTATCGAGTTGACAACCGAGATGAGCCATCACACCTCGGGAGCCAGACTTTATAAGACATTTTCAGATACTTCCTGATTGACTGATGATATACAAATGCATATCATTTTTCAAAAAAATGATTTGTGAATTACTTTAGTTGAAAAAAATTGAGATAGATTTCTATAATACCCAGTTAGTTTAAAAAGAAACTCAAATGTCCCATTAAGCCAATGCAGAAATGCACACAGTCTCTCCCAGTCTCACTCCTGATCTCGAGTCTGCGCACCTTTTCAATGTCTAAGTGCTCATCCGTGGAGATGCTGACATTACACTAGCAGTTCACTTGACAGAGTATTGGCTTCCAGTGCTTTCTCTTTCTGACTTAATTATAAATTCTCCCTCAAAGACAGTCACAGGAAAATCACATCACTGGGCACACGAGACATTATCAAAATTACTTGTGTTTGTCTGTTGTTGGAAATAGACACGGGGTGAGGTCGATACCCTTTCCTGATGCCAAGGCGGATTATCATAAATTAATTGTTTAGAACTCTGGATGGAAACAAACCCAGCCTGGCATACAGATAAGCGGAACCTGTTTTCTTGCCAGCAAGGTTTCATCTGTTTGGGATCTGAGGAAACTGTCGTGCCGCCAGGTACTGCAATGCTTTTTAAACAAAGGAATTGTTACAGAGATAAAACAGATTTTCCTGCAGCCTAAGCAAGTGATAACAGTTTTCAGGTTAACCTTGAAACTGTACTGGAGAGCAGGATCCTGAGGTATTTTTAGCTAGCCATGAATATCTTAGAGGGATCATGGGGAAGAAAATACTCCTTATGTAAAAGAAGCATTTGAAGTATCAGTTATAATAGAATATGACAGCCCAGGTCTGGCACAGGATGGGGCGAGCACAGATGACTGAGCCGTGGAGCGTCTGCATAAACTGGGGTCAGCAAAGGAAGATGAAAGCAACCAAAGGGAACCGCAGAAGTCAAGCCTCAGCCCCCAGCACAGGCCTGGAGATGCCTTGGTTTTCAAGGAGCCCAAGTGATATCATCAGCAGGACAGAAAAAGCTCATCAAGGATTCCGCACACACTGTTCTGATGCAGATTAGCTGGACCCGAGACTTATTCACACACGCAAAAAATTAAAGCAAGAATGATTACTGGTGTCCCCAAGAGGAGAGGGTCGGCTATCTTACACATTATTAACACAGGAAGGAAACAATCCAGAGTTGCAGTCAAATTTATTTGTCTTATAAACAGTCCACCTCATGAAATGGTAAAGGATGCTCACAAGCCTTGTGTTTGCGTTGTGAATTGGAAAACAACCCCCCACAGTGTGATGGGCAGGCATGTTGACTGCTTTGCACTGAAGAGCCTAGGTCCCTGTGGCTTTCTCTCCCCACCCTATCCCTGACCAGCCTCCAGCCATCACTGGCTTGTTTGGTGGACTCAGATAGATTATGGAGCCTTCAAGGTTTGGGAACATTTCATAGCATTTAGAGGTTAGGTAGAAATAAGAATGCATATCCTTTTGTGCTAACGATCAAGTACTGGCTTGTTTAGATTTCTTGTCTTATGCCTTGGAGGAAGTGTTTTTTGTGGAAGACTTGTTCGGATATAAATAGACACACACATACACACAAACTTATTTTTTTAGACTAGTATTAGTGGCCTATAATCAAAGGACAAGTGAAATAGTGGAAAAAATGAACTTAAGAGACTAGTGCATATACAGAGCAAGCTAGATAAGGATTTGCCTGCAACTGCTCAAGATGATTATAAACGTCACCAGTAGCACCTGCTCCTTAGGTACAAATACATTTGTAGTTTGGGAAGAAAATTAGGCTTTCTGAATCAGTGTCAAATGAGCTTCCGGAGCCATTTCTCAGCATTACTGCACTTTAGAATCCTATAAGCAGGAAAGAAAAAAATTACTAAGTAGTTGTTGCTCTCAGATTTTGCTGGTGAAAATATAAAATGGTGGAGCTGATTAGAACACACTGTGGGATTTTCTCTAGAGAGTGAATGTAGAATCAGCACACAACCCAGCAGTTTCACTCTTAGGTAAATGCCAAAAAAAAAAAAAAAAAAAAAAAAAAAAAAAAATGAACACATCCTTACAGGAAAAAATATGTACGCAGGTATTCATACTGGCAGTACCAATGACAGCCGAAAGGCAGGAGCAAACCAAATGTCAATTAATTGCTGATTAGATAAATATAATGTGATCTAGCCACATAATGCAGTAGCGTTTGACAACACAGAAAAAATAAGGCACTGCTACAGCAAGGACAAACTTTGGAAACAGTGTGCTAAGTAAAGGAAGCCCATCATGGTAAACTAGCCATGTTATTGAATACTAAAGATCCAATAGACAAACCTATACAGACAGAAAGCAGGTTTACAGGGGTTTACGGTGGGTATTAGCAGTGAGAGCAAATGGCTTTCCTTTTGGAGTAATCCAATTCTGAAATTGGATTACTATGTCGGGGAGGGGGATTTCCACAAATCCATACACTTCCTACAAGCCATCAAGTCCCGCACTTCTAACAGGTAAATTTCATGGTATGTAAATGATATCTCAGTCACTCTGCTAAGAACTAAAACCAGTATACCTTGAATCAGCTCAGGAATAGAATGCTCACATTAGCTAGGAAACTACTACAAAGCAAAACAAAACAAAACAACAATAACACATTAAGAAGGTTCAAATCTGACTTTAATCAATGTTTTCTATTGTTAAGTGTTTCTTTCCTCTAGCCAGAGCCAGACAGCCTCTGTATTTTCTGAATCTCTCTCTCTCTCTCTCTCTCTCTCTCTCTCTCTCTCTCTCTCTCTCTCTCTCTCTCACACACACACACACACACACACACACACACACACACACACTCACTTAAGGTCTACTGGCACATTTTATCAATAACTTCCATAAGTGCTGGCCATCCTTTGACTTTTAAACTAGCCCACATGCCAATCATCCAACAAAGCCCCCATCCGTGGAAGAGGGACGTCTGCTGACTGGTAAGCCTTGTAAGTCGAGCCAGGGGATCAGGTTTACCCTCCCTCTTCCAGGACAGGGAGAACAATGCACAAATTGTGTCCATCCCTAGCTGACAATAGGTCAGACAGACCTGATGATGCTTATCTGTTACTGAGAAGACCCGTCCATCATTCTTTTAAGCAGAGCACTTTTAAACCCCTTTTAACCTTTTTCTTTTTTTAAATTAACAACAAAGGAGGCTCACCTGGTAAACTGAGGGAGTGAGGTTCTGGGCATGACTGAATACCACCCAGTCAGTATCTCTACCTGCCCTTGGGAGAGCACAGCTGCCAGCTCTTGACTGCTCCATCTCACGGAGAGAGTTCTTTGTTTTGTTTGTTCTGCTGTTTTTCCTTTCTTCCCTCCCTCTTGGGACAGACCCTCATACATTCCATTCATAGAAAAGGTTTCCCAGGAAACTTCATTCAGAGCTAGAAGATGGATCCAGAGATGCAAAGAGTGAGGCCTGGGTAATGCTAATGAGGGCATGGATGTTGCGTTTGTGAAATTTTGCATGCTGACAATGGACAGGAATATCAGTTGTCAGTGTTTCCTGAGGACTGGGATTTTGTTTTACCATGGCCTGGGCCACTTGATGAGAGTTGTCTAAGCACCCTGCATTACTGTGCGGACCATGAAATGTCCTCCCTCCCCCTCTCCCCCCTGGACATGGACATTCGAGCCCACCTCTTCTCATTTACTTTGTCTTGGAATCGGACATTAATTCTCTCTTTTCAACCTTAATGTCCTCACCTAGGGGGAGGAGTCTACCACCTCTCTTTATTTCCCATGGAAACTACAGGCTCTCTCCTTAGTATGGTGATGCCAAGTTTAAAAATTAAGGCCAGGTAAGGCTTGAGAGATGGTTCATCAGTTAAGAGCAAGTCATGCTTTTGCAGAGGATCATGGTTTAGTTCTCAGCAGCCAATGACAGCTCAGAGGAAACTGTGCCTCAGGTTCCGGAGGACCTGACACCCTCTTCAGTGCTTCAGAGCACTGAAGTAGTCAGTGCTCTTAACCACTGGGAAATCTCTCCAGCCCCATGTATGTATATTTTTAAAAATTAGGTCAGTTATTGTCATCTGGTTCTCCAGCATTCCTCAAGTAAATTTTATCCAACTTAATTGAAGCAATAATCTGCATCAATGGTATTGTGGGAACATAGAGACCTTTCAGAATTACATATTTAAGTAACGTAGAGATGGTTTATTTGATGTGAACTTCTGATTATAATTGGTGTTTCAGTCTTTTCCTTCCTTCTTTCCTTCTTTCTTCCTCCTTTTCTTTCTTTCTTTCCATTCTTCTTTCTTTCTTTCTTTCTTTTTTCCTTTTTTTGTCCCCCTTAAGAAAAAGAAATCTAGGTGGAGAGCAGTGACTGACTGCTCTTTCAGAGGTCCTGAGTTCATTTCCCAGCAACAACATGGTAACTCACAACCATCTGTAATAGGATCTGATGCCCTCTTCTGGTGTGTCTGAAGACAGCAACAGCATACTCATAATAGATAGATAGATAGATAGATAGATAGATAGATAGATAGATAGATAGATAAATCTAAGAAAAAAATTTTAAGAGAAAAGAAAGAAAAATAAATCATCCATGGTGTCTGAAGACCAAAAGATCATTTGTCTTAGTCAGGGTTTGTATTCCTGCACAAGCATCATGACCACAAAACAAATTGGGGAGGAAAGGGTTTATTCAGCTTACACTTCTGCATTGCTATTCATCACCAAAGGAAGTCAGGACTGGAACTCACACAGGGTAAAAGCCTGGAGTTAGGAGCTGATGCAGAGGCTATGGAGGGATGCTGCGTATGGGCTTGCTTCCTCTGGCTTGCTCAACTTGCTTTCTTATAGAACCCAGTACTACCAGCCCAGGGATGGCACCACCCACAATGAGCCTTCCTCCCTGGACCACTAATTGAGAAAATGCCTTACAGCTGGATCTCATGGAGACATTTCCTCAAGGGAGGCTCCTTTCCCTGTGATAAATCCAGCTTGTGTCAAACTGACACACAAAATCAGCTAGCACAGCATTTTAAAACAATATTTACCATAAAATATGGCACTTACACCTTAATTATGTGGCTGTTCACATTCTTGTCTTCTTGGAAAATATTAACAGCTGTTTGAGGACCAAATCATAAATGCTTCATAGACAAGAATAAGCCTAAAAAACTATCACGTTCAAAAATCTATAGAGCATTGGGGTAACATGTCTTTAATCCAGGAACCTGGAAAGCAAAGGTAGGTAAATATCTGAGTTTGAGGCCAGTCTGGTCTACAGAGTGAGTTCCAGGACAGCAAAGGCTACACAGAAAAATCCTGTCTTGGAAAACCAGAAAAAAAGAGAAAGAAAGAAAGAAAGGAAGAAAGAAAGAAAGAAAGAAAGAAAGAAAGAAAGAAAGGAAGAAAGAAAGAAAGGAAGGAAGGAAGGAAGGAAGGAAGGAAAGGAAAGAAGGAAGAAGGAAGAAAGGAAGGAAAGAAGGAAGGAAGGAAGGAAGAAAGGAAGGAAGGAAGGAAGGAAGGAAGGAAGGAAGGAAGGAAGGAAAGAAAGAAGGAAGGAAAATTGTATCCTAATCATATCTATGACTCCCTGTCCAAAATCAACTGAATCACTCAGGGAGTGACTCTCATACCATAAGTCTACCCAGGTGGACCCTTGAATACTTTCCCCTATTAAGATGAAACCTGCATTATATAAAAATTACATCAACAATTAGCCAATGGCAGCTATAATACTCTTTGACTATCTAGTGATATCCTATTATATTCGATTTCTAATTTCTAATGCAAACTTAGAATTATTCTAGATAGCTAGGAGAAAGCATAGAATAACTTGAGGGACTCTTGTAGGGCATGACCAATCATTTGACCAAAATATGCAGCTACAGTAACAGATCAACCATAAAGCTCCATAATTCAGCAAGCAGAAAGAGTGTCCCTTCCCAGGGGCTCTATTTCTTTTCTCTCCTTACCAACGTGAGCTTCATGGTATATTAGAAGAAGCCTTGGATGTAGAGGATTTGAGCTCCAGCCTCTGACCTTGGACAAATTATACTTTGTAAGGCTCTTGCCACCAGCCCTGCTTCTGTTACATGGCCATTAAAAGGAATATAATTATATGATTACTCTGAGGATTCAATTGGCTAATGCTTCCAAAGCCTCTGGCAAATCAAATATAATCAGTAAATACTAGCTATTGTTATTATCAATCAACATATCCATTTGACCATAGAGAAATAGACAAGGGAAAAACATGCATAAAGGCAAAAGCAGATAAAACATAGCACCCAGAAGTCCCTCAACAGAGGAATGGATACAGAAAATGTGGTACATCTACACAATGGAGCACTACTCAGCTATTAAAAACAATGGATTCATGAAATTCTTAGCGAAATGGATGGAACTAGAAAATATCATCTTGAGTGAGGGAACGCAATCACAAAAGAACACACATGGTATGCACTCACTGATAAGTGGTCATTAGCCCATAGCTCGGAATATCCAAGGTACAATTCACAGACCACATGAAGCTCAAGACGAAGGAAGACCAAAGTATGGATACTTCAGTCCTTCTTAAAAGGGGGAACAAAATACCCATGGAAGGAGTTGCAGAGACAAAGTATGGAGCAGAGACTGAAGGAAGGCCAATACAGAGACTGCTCTACCTGGGAATCCTGCCCATGTTCAATCACCAAACCCAGATACTATTGTGGGTGCCAGCAAGTGCTGGCTGACAGGAGCCTGATATAGCTGGCTCCTGAGAGGCTCTGACGGTGCCCAACTAGCACAGATGTAGAGGCTCACAGCCATCCATTGGACTGAGCACAAGGTCCCCAATGAAGAAGCTAGAGAAAGGACCCAAGGAGCTGAAGGGGTTTGCAGCCCCTTAGGAGGAACAACAATATGAACTAACTAGTACCCCCAGAGGTCCCAGGGACTAAACCACCAACCAAAGAGTACACATGGAAGGACTTATGGCTCCAGCTGCATATGTAACAGAGGATGGCCTTGCTGGAAAGAGAGGCCCTTGGTCCTGAGAAGGCTCGATGCCCCAGTGTAGGGGAATGCCAGGACAGGGAAGCAGGAGTGGGTGGGTTGGTGAGCAGGGGGAGGGGGGATGGGATAGGGGATTTTCAGAGGAGTAACCAGGAAAGGGGATAACATTTGAAATGTAAATAAAGAAAATATCTAATAAATTTTTTTTTAAAAAAAGAAAGATTTAAAAAATAGCACCTATTTGGAGGAGTGCTGGGAGAGTTAGCTATGTGTGGCACATGACTCCTAAATATAGCTCCTTGGAATACACATACTAAAACACGGTTGGGGACGCATGCCTTTGAAGCAAGGACAGTATCTCTCTTATCTTGTCCCTTGTGTAAAGGCTTGAAGAGGACTTACATAGAGTCAGGTATAAATAAGTATAAGTTGAATTAATTCCACATACAATTACTTCAAGGGAATCAGACCCTTTATCCAGAAGTTATAAATTACCTAATTTGTTACATTTATTGACTCTCTGCTTCTTCCAATTTGACCAAGTCCTCCTTTTTCATTACATTATTGACAAAACACCATTGGCTCATGAATTAGTTAAACTGACTAGCCTGCCATCTAGTGTAGGGTACTTCTGGAACATTCTGGAGCACATAAGTTGCAGTGGAGATGAGATTTCTCCTGTCCACTGGGTCTAAATGTTTAAATTCTCGAGCATCTGTTTGGGTATGATATATTTACCTCTGTACAGGAGTTCATTTCCAGAAAGAATAGATGGCCACAGATACGTCAGAGTGAATACACCTGGGTAAACAAACCACCATTCGTTCCAGTTCTTCTGTCCTTGCAATGCATGTCCATCCGTACCCTCCGATTCCTGGCTGGCTCATTTTATCCTTTTAGGATAGCTGCAGCAAGTTTTCTAGCAGGCCTTGCTAGGAAAAAGAGAGGAGCAGGCAGTGAACACATCAGGGCACCAAACTCAGAAAAGCATGTGCGGCATGGCCTTGAAGCTTTGTCTGACCCTTGACTCCCATTTTCCTAGCTGAACTATGGAATTTTTTTTCTTAAAACTCTTTTTAAAGCCATAATTTATCCAGGAGTAAAGTCAAATCGGCGACTCTTTCCCTGTGTATTCCGGAAGATTCTGGTTCAGGGTTCTTATGGTGAAAAGGAAAAGACATTTTAATTCCTCTCCCCCTTTGTTGTTGTTGTTGTTGTTGTTGTTGTTGTTGTTGTTGTCAGGGCTTCCTCTGAATCTAGTAGCTGACAGCCTTCAAAATAACAAACATCTAGAAAGGAGGCCAACTGGAAACTGGGTATTGATGAATAAACTGGGAAATGACTTTGATCCACAGGAAGAAGGTGGTGATTTATTAAATCAATTTTCAGACAAAATTTAAAATTCTACCCTCTCTTCAAAATTATTCTAGGAACACCGTGCCAAATTATGGGCATCCAAGGACACTCAGAGAGACACAAAAAAAGGAAACTAGGTGAGCAATGAACCTTATTAACTTGTGTCCTCTCTGGCTGATGACTATCATCAGGCTACTGGAGAATGACATCATTTTCTCTAAGAGGCAGTCAGCTTGGAAATGTCAGTTATCTGTGTGAATTAATTTCTACAGCTGCTTTATGTTGCCGTCTGTTCCTTGCTAAGAGAAAGGGGCATATTTCATTTTCTAGATCTTTCCGACACATTGCTCACCACTCATACACACACACACACATACACACACACACACACACACATACACACACACATACATACACACACATGCACACACACACATACACACACATGCACACACACACATTCACACACACATTCACACACATGGAAAGATAGATAGATAGATAGATAGATAGATAGATAGATAGATAGATAGATAGATGATAGATAGATAGATAGATGTGTGTGTTTGTGTGTGTGTTTGTGTTTGTGTGTGTGTGTGTGTCTTTTTAAGCCATTTCAATCTAAACACATTTTGTTTTGAGATGCCTGGTTTAAAAAGAAAAAATAACAAAAAACTTCAATGACTTCAATAAAGTAAAAGGCCAACATGCAAATACTACACTCTCATTTGAACAGTAATCCCTTTTTTGTGCAAATTGCTTTCATTTATGGGTTTCGTTTTATTTTCAAAGGCTTCTGTATTATGGTGTTGATAAGAATACTTATAGTGTACTGGTCTAGCTATAAAGTCATGGGAGAGAGTGAGGGTGGGAGAGCCGAGCAAAGGGGGCAGAATGTAAAACTGTAAAATACAACTCATCCCAAGTGTCTTGCCTTGGTGCAGCTTTGTGTACTTCATTGGCTACATGAGAGAAGCAAGCAGTCATTTATTAACCTACCCAGGAAACATTGCTAGGTGCTTACATGGTTTCAAGGCTTCATTTAGTCACGAGGAAAGCCAAATGAATTAGATGGTACCTACATTTCATAGAGGTTTGAAGCTCGCCTGGGAAATGCGTAAGAGGAATATTCAAGTGGTTTAGAAATTCTGTAAAGGAAGTTGGGCAGATATTTCTGAGAGCAGACTTTCAAGAACGATCTCAGGTATTTATATAAAGTATGACTACGCAATCCTGTTAAGTGAAGGTGAGCGGGAAAAGGTGGAAAATAAAAAGGGAGAACTATCTCAAAACAAAACCACCTCCACAAGATCGAAGGAAAACCGCAGGGGGTCATGTCAACAGAGGCAATCTCTCCAAGCCTTTCTTGTCCGCCATCTAATATCTGAATCGCTTCCAACTCAGAAGAGAGGTGAACCCCGTTGCCTGTCATGAAAACTTCCAAATTCAAACCCTGGAGACGTGTAATTGATATATGCTAGGTTGCCCTTTTGAGAGGAAATTTACAGTGAGGGGATTCAAAGAGCATAATGCCTGAAGGCATGGGAAGTGAGTAGAGCTGAGAGACACAAAGATCCGAGCTTCACTTTATTACGTTACCTTGAGTTTTATTTCCTCATCAAGGGCCAGTGCTGCCGTCAGTGAGTTGTTATCAGGAATGCAGACACTTGCAAAGCCCTGGGCTGCAGTTCTATGCCTTAAAGCATTCCCTTCAGCTTACAGAGTTTCCTCCAGTCCTCCACAGACATTCTCATGGTCCTCCTGCCTGAAGGCTATTGCTATTCTGATATCTTAAATCATAGATTAGCATTGGCCATGTACTTAAATTTTATACATTAGTATTGCTCATGTACTTAAACTTTATATCCATGGAGAGATTGTACCTGACCTTTTGTTTCTGAACTCTTTTGTGCCGCACAATGTACCCGTGTGTTATGAGGAGCAGTAGGGGCTTCCTTGAGTTGCTTCGTAGTACCTCCCTGAAAGCACATAGAACAATCTGTTTACCCAGACCGTTGATGGCCAGCTGGGTCAGCTATAGTTTTCTTTCTTTCTTTCTTTTTTTAAAAAGATTTAATTTTTATTTATTTTATGTGTATGAGTACACTGTAACTGTATAGATGGCCGTGAACCATCATGTGTGTGGCTGCTGGGAATTGAACTCAGGATATCTGCCAGCCCCTCTCGCTCCGGTGTAATTCACTGTAGCTGTCTTCAGATGCACCAGAAGAGGGCGTCAGATCTCATTACAGGTGGTTGTGAGCCACCACGTGGTGGCTGGGATCCGAACTCAGGACCTTCGGAAGAGCAGTGCTCTTACCGGCTGAGCCACCTTGACAGCCCAGCTGTAGTTTTCTGTGTTTAATATTCCTGCATAAATCTTTTTTTACAGGTCTAATATTCATTTCTAATGGGTAAATACCCAGAAGTAGGTTTGATGTAAGATAACTGAAGGTGGGTACTAGAAAAGTGGCTCAGCAGTTCAGGGCACTTGTGACTCTTGCAGAAGACCCAGATTTGTTTCCCAGCACCTACGTGGCAGCTCACAACCACCCATAACTGCATTATCAGGGGATCTGGTACCCTCATCTGACATCCAAGGGTTTCTGCATCCATGTCCACTTTCTAAAAGATAAAGGCAGAATCAGATGTCTGGGAAGGTTATCATGAAAGCAGGAGTATTATAAAACTTCAGCTGGAAAGATGAGGAGGCAGAAAAAAGAAAATCTAGTCCAGCTAGAGACAGTGAAGGGGGTGCAGAAAGGCAGAGGGGGCCGTGCTCATACAATCTGAGGATGCGAAATCACAGGGCACAAGGAGGTTGTTCTCTCAAGCAGGCAGCTTCTGGGAGGCTTCCAAAGTCTGGCTGCAGTTAGCGGAGTCTTTGCCATTGAAAATGATTACTTGCACTTCTGAAAGTGTTGCTAATATCTTTTTTAAAAATGGCGTCATTTCTCAGAAGCCAAAGTGCATGAAGTCAAATGCTCCCCTCTGTCTAAGTGTTTGCTTTCAATGAGTCCAGGGGGTAGAAAAGAGGCTGTGTGCTGACCCAACAACTGCTGTCAAGCATCAGTTCTGTTTAATCTGGAGAATAGAGTCAGGACAAGAGCAGATCCCCTCTAGCATGATCCACTTTGATGGTAGAAGCCGGTTCTCTGACCCTTTCATACACTTATGTCTGTATCGAGGGCCATGTGACCAGCAGAGTTATGGAGGAGATAAATGGATCTACTGGCCAAAAGTTAACGACATTCATATATTTATTGTCAGTTCCATCAATTTGTTTCCAAAGCTTCCTTTGTAGTTTTGAAATGAACTTCTTTGCATTGTATTCTTATGTATTACCTTTGATCATTAAGAATATACATGAGAGTTGGAGAAGTAGCTCAGATGGCTTGCCCACCATGCATGAAGCCTTGGATTGAGTCCCAAATACTGTCTAAGCCTTGGATGGTAGCACAAGCCTGTGATCCCAGCACTCAGGAGGTAGAGGCAGGGAGACCAGAAGTTCAAGGTTCAAAGAAAGTTGAAGACCGGTAAAATTAAAAAAAAAAAAAACAAAACACAAGGCACATATACGTACATACTTATCCTAGGAATCTCTGAAACAAGCAGCCCACGGCTGACCACACAGATAAGAGTTGAGTGCCAATCTCATTCTTATTTTACAAAAGGGCGTACATACGTACAGGATTCCATTGTTTATAAAATTGCTTAAAATCAAACAGGCTGGGCTATTTAATATCACAACAGGAAGCAGTATCTAAGACACATATTGCTATGTAAAGACAGATTTCTTCACAAATTACCACACTTACCCATGCCAGGGGAATAAGACATTAGGAGTCTAGGGACCAGTGTATCCTAAGTTAAGACAAGCAACCTCTTTGAACTATAATACTTTATTCATAAAACAATAATATTGTGACAGATGACCTCGGCAGTCCTTGATAATACTAAAATTATGTATCAAGTAAAAATTATTAAATGACACGATTAGATAGCCACATACTTACTGGACCGAACCATAGTTTTGGCTGCTCCAATTATTTCAGTCATTTCGGTGATCAATAATGTTCCCAGAGGCCCAATCAATTATGCCACTAGCTGTGTGGATCATTCAGGCAGCAAGGACACACTGGTTGGCAGTGTGTGGTCCATCCCAGCCTCTGTGTTTAGCTACGGCAAAAAGGAAAACATCTAAATATCCCCTTTGACCAAATATCCTGTTTCTCATGATATAGTCTTGGTCTTTTCTTATTTTTTAAAGGCAAATAAAGAAGCCACATGAGCAGAAAGCTGATAATATGATGTTAGAATGTAGTGTTGCTCCAAAAACAACTAAAACAAACAAACAAACAAAACACCCCACAGCAAATAGCAGTTTAAGAATTTACTTAAAGCTTCCTACCTGGCAGACCCTCCATTAGGCATATGAGACAAAGAGAGTGAGATCCTGTTTTGTCCCACAGACACCTTCAGCCTTCTACGTCGGTCAATATAGTAGTAGCTATGTAGGAACATGGGAAGGGTTAGTATTCCTAATCTTGTGTCTTTGTTTATTGATGATCCTTAAATGGCATCTCTCCACTGACCCCTCAGTTAACCCTGAACTTGTGACCACTTGATGTGTGTTCTTCTGCATCCCAACGATCCCACCATCCCAGCATCCGCATACAATGTGCCTTCCTAAGCCTTCCCTCTCTCCAAATGACACCTCCTCCATCCACATAGTCAAGTCTCTACAGTCTCTCTCTTCCTTTCATTTCTTACATCCGATTCTTTATTTTCCCACTGGCCTCTCTACTCCTGTCTCATATCCCAGCCCCACTAGTAGTAATTGTAAACCCAACCATTGAAATTATTTCTTGTTCCTTTCTTTTTCCTTCAGTTTTTACTTAACAGCCAGATTCACCTTTTAAAACATCACATTCAGATTACATTATCCCCTTTTCATAAAATCTCCAATAGCCCTTCTTTAAAATTAGACAAGTATTCAAATGCCTGGTCCTGGCCAGTACTTCACAACAGGAGTTAAACCCTGCTTACCCCTCCTTCTTTGGTCCCCACGTTGATGGGTGGCCCAGCTTCACTGCCTTCTTGCTGAAACCTGAAGAGGTAAGGCCAACCTCTAGCAGATGTTCCTCTCTAACTAAAGTCTCCTCCCCCGGCCCCAGCGTATTATACACAATCCTTACAGCTCTAGAACAGTTTTATGATCATGCTCAATCTAAAGAAGACAAACTTGGTGTCCAGACAATAGAAGCCAAATCAAATGCATCCTGATACTGTCTGTATAAAGTTGTAGTTTTTCCAAGCTGAAATATATACACTGCTGGTTGAGTTTCCCAGTAGTTTGGTATCCTGCGGTCATCCGTATTTAGCTTGTGGAGAGATCCTTGGTATGTGGTGCTTCAGTGTGGTTTTACACCTTTGCTGAGCATCAAGAAGAGCTCCTACTCCAGACCAAAGCCAAATCCCTCTGGCCTATAGCTCTTTGCTGGCAAACCACCTTCCTTGAAGTTGTTTATTCAGGACTCTCAGACCCATTCTCGGTACACACAGTGTTTGTGCCTGGGCCTTCCACCTCCAATCATCTCCTCAGCAGCATGTACAGAACATCTGGAGGACTCGAAAGCACCCAGAGGGCTCTGCTCTAGGCCTGTGATTCTGGGCATTCTGCATTGTACATGCTGGGGCCCACACTGTAAACATCACCTTCTGGTTCCTACTTTTGTCTGTAGCAGGATTTGCAATCAATTGAACTGCCACTGTTGTGCTGTGGAAATTTTCCCTTCAAATCAGGCCCAGAAAGCAGCAGATATCGAGGCCCCCCCTCTCATCACACTACATGACCTGTCTAAAGGGATTTCATGGGCTTTCCGGGGCCTGTGTAAGAGTTATCAGAATATAAGCATGCACTTTTAGTTGCTCGCAATCGGTAGCTGCACTCCTCCCATGGCCAGAGGGTGAATAACTAACAACAGAACGCGCGTGGCTTGAAAAAGCTAAAATATTCAGTATCTTGAGTTTACAGAAACAGGTTGTCAAACCTTCTGCTGCCCTGGTTTTTTCTCCTCCTTTCTCTGCTTTACTCCGAACTTTATGAGAATAGCCTCAGTCGTCTCTCTTTCCTAACTGCAACCATCTTGGTCATGATTTTTGTGTTCCGTGCTTTCACACAACCCCGCAGATGGAAGCCAATTAATAAGTAATTGGAGACCAAATGATTAATCTCACTTGTCAAATCCTTCTCATATGTAATTATAATTGGTGTAATGCTAGCACATGAAAAGGTTTAACCTGCCTGTGCCTTAAAACAGTTAGCAAGATCATTTTTCACTGCCTGTGACTCTTAAGGAACTTAACCCAAATCCTTCTAAACAAAATATCTGCACACACAGGAGCTGGCACCCTCTACTCCTCCAGCACCATATCTTAAAACAAAACAAAACAAAACAAAACAAACAAAAATTGAGACATCTCTCTATGCAGCCCTACCTGTCCCTAGAACTCTCTGTGTACACCAGGCTGACCTCTGCCTCCTGAGTACTGGGATCAACGTGTACACCCCATTTACCCACCAGCTACACAAATCTTTTTTAAAATGCTTCTTTAAGAAATAAGTAAATAGCCGGGTAGTGGTGGCACATGCCTTTAATCCTAGTACTTGGAAGGCAGAGGCAGGCAGATTTCTGATTCAAGGCCAGCCTGGTCTACAGAG
>NW_022196895.1:43509988-43519661 GCF_008632895.1 Mastomys coucha | reverse complement strand
AAAGAAAGAAAGAAAGAAAGAAAGAAAGACAGAAAGAAAGAAAGGAAGCAAGAAAGAAAGAAAGGAAGCAAGAAAGAAAGAAAGAAAGAAAGAAAGAAAGAAAGAAAGAAAGAAAGAAAGAAAGTAAATATAGGGGCTGGAGAGATGTCTTAGAAATTAAGAGAGAACCCACGTTCAATTCTCAGCACTCACATGGCAGCTCACAATTGTCTATAATTCCAGTTCTAGGAGGTCTGACACCCTCACACGGATATGCATGCAGAAAAAACACCAATGCACAAAATAAATAAATAAATAAATAAATAAATAAATAAATCCTTAGAGCACAAAAAGTGAAGTTACATTGAGTCTAGTCGATGATACTATATACATATCAGCTCATCAATTGTAAAAAGAGTGCAGCACATAAGGGAAAGACGTTAATAGCGAGGGTAAAACATGGAAGTAGGGAAAGATGTATGCGCTAACTAGCTTGTTCTCCATTTTTCTGTAAACCTAAAACATGCATATTACAAAACATAAAACATAATTTAAAAAAACAAAATGCTGAAGATGTAATAGCCTATTGGATACGGGTCAGAGTAGAGGCGGGGCAAGCAGAGCAAGCGCTCCGTGGGCGTGGGTTGTCTGCCTTAGCTCTATAATGAATGAAGCAAAATCTCAACCTCTGAACTGGGCACAGGCTTGCCTCTGACACCTCCCTGCCTGGATGGCATGCGCGTGATTTGGACTATCTCTCCTAGACTGACTTCCTTCCTTTAAAAATAAAGATGACAGTACCCTTCCAGTTTCTGCAAGGTGTAAGCCGACGACACAGTCAGGTTAGGGAGCAAGTGTCAAGCCCATGTCACTAAACATTTGTGATCATTAATCACCGAGGCACAATCATCAAGCATTTTAAGCCTGTTGGTTTTTCAGAATCAAGGAAAATATGAAGAGGAAGCACCATGCAAATTGCTCTGTCTTAACCGTAGGACACAGTATAGGTTATAACTCTGATTGCTCTCCTTATAATTGCCTCTTAGAACCAGACTGATTCCTCCCCGACCTTGAGACTCTTTATCGGCAGCCCTTGCTGTTTTCGCTCCTGTCCACAGGGCTATTCTCTTCCATAATCAGCCAAATCCTGCAGGTTTCTGAATGACTCGCTTGGGAACAAGTTAGGTCCTTTTTGCAAACTACATCAATCAACTCTTTCAGGCTGCGTGAGCATTCACTAGTAAAATATTCCCACAGTGTATTAAAGAGTATCTTGTATTATGGGTCAGTGACCATCACATTTCATACTTCATACTCACAGTAAATAAATGCTTTGTATATCCGGAGAATATAACATTGTTCCGTGTCATTGACAGGCAGTCCTAAGTTTGAAAGGTCCCATTTTTATAAATTCAATCCTAATTGCCTTCAAATAGTGTTACCATGATATTACGGTGAGACAGGTTTTAAATAGCCATCTTTGCACAGTAAAAAATGTTCAGTAATAAATAAGTGACTTATTATTTCATAAAGAAAGCTACCTGCATGTGAAAAAATACTCCCTGGTTTCAGGAAGACCCACATTTCAACACATTTGTGCCATTAATCATACAACTTTGGTCCATTTCCAGCTATTAGCCAAGTCTGAAAGGACTGATTCCTTAGGATGGGGAGCAAAGGACAGGTCGTTATGAGAGAATGGGTGGCATTTGGAGGATAACACCTCAAAGCTACCACAAATCTAGCAGACAGCTTGTAATGGTTCTATTTTATAGATTTACATATGTGGGTTTAGAATGTTTGTCCAGAGAGAACTTCTGAGCCAAATATACTTCATGGAAAATATTTTATTGTATTCCATGAGGTTAAAGTTTCTAAGACAGATAACAAAACAATAAAAATCAAATTAATTAAAACAGAGAGCTAACTGGTCTGCAGTTACACCTGTGTTCATGTTAAACCACTCAGGATCCCTCCCCCACCCCTCCAGCCTACAGAAAATCATGAGAACTCTTGTCCTTTACAGGCTATTTTTCACTTACAAAACATGTGCACCTTTTTCTGTTGGGATCAGCTCAGTTACCTTAATAAAAACTAATTAACTTCCTGTGCCTGTGATTATAAATAGCATCCCAATACCGATCATTACCGTCCACCCTCAAATTTGCAATCTTGTTTCCTCTTCCATGACAAGAAAGATTTCATTGGAAGTTCCTGAGCCTTCTCCTAGTCTCTGAGTCATTTATCACAAGGAAGTATGGCTCTCTGTGACCAACCAGGCTTAGAGGGCATCAGATTAGTCACAGGAAGTCGGAATGAACTTTGATTTCCCATCACCCAATTAGGCAAAGGGAAGGAGACAAATTCTTAGATGGAAATTTTCTAGCATCTTGTAGTCTCAGCCAACCATCATGTTATTTCTTAACATCAATCTATTTTCTGTCCTTTATAATATATAATTAGTAAACAAAACCTTTAAAATTGTGGGTAGGTAAAAAAATGAATTCAACCTGTCTCTTAACCTATGTGCCTAAAAATAGCACAAAAATTGAGAATTCATTCCACACTATTACACATCCTTTGCCTGAAGGATGAACAGTCTTCAAGAATTAAAACTGACAGACTTTCAGGAGGGATACACTTGGTACAGATCTATTCAGCACCTGTGGCCTTTGGTTTATTTTTATTAATATTAGAGCATACTACTCTTAAGAATTTAACAGTGTCAGCCACTCCTTCTACACGCATATTGGGGCCCTTTTGACCGATGCGATGCATAACAGTCAGTGAGGCAGAATCTAATTGAACAAAACAATCAACAGACACGGAGTTAGGGGAATCTAAGTAAAACACAAATGGCACCAGCAAGTTGGATGTTAGAAGGGGAGATAAACAAACATCAAAGAGAGCCCATGCTTCTGATGATCTACAAGGATTCAAGCAACAAGGTGTCCATGAGAGCTAAGCATGGTGGGTCATTCCTTTAATCCTGGCCCTTGAAGGAAGAAAGCAGGCAGATAGATCCCTGTAGGCCAGACTGATAGACACCATTCTAGGCCAGTTGGGACTATGCAGTGAGACCCTGTCTCAAAAAAGAAAAGAAAAAGAAAAAAAAAAGTGCCCACAAATAGGCATAGGAATACAAAACTTAAACTTGTAGCAAACCATTAAAGATACACGCAAAATAAAAGTACGACATAAAGTCTTGAGCTATTAGTAAGTCTTGAGTTAGCCGCAAGACTTGTTTACTGTAAGCCTAAACATTTGCAGTTCTGCTTTCTATCCAGGGTTCATGAACACGGGATAACAATAATTAATATTTGCCTGACTCTAGGGACCAGCAGTGAGTAAGACAAAGTTCGTGTCCTCATGAAAGAACAGGTAAATAGAAAGATACATTTAGAAATAGTAAATAATATGAAAACAATGAAACATCTAAAGGAGATCAAGAGCAGGTAAAAAGTAACATGAAAATGTTGGTCCATTTTTAAACAAATCCTTTTTTTTTTTTTCAAGATTGGGTCTCACTATGTTGTCTCGTTGTGCTGGAATTCACTAAGCAGACCAGGCTGGCCTCAAACTCACAGAGGTCTGCCAGCCACTGCTTCTCTAGTGCTGGGATTAAAGGTGTGCCCAGTTCCTAAAAAGATCCTTAGTCAACTGTTCCACTCTCCTTCCCCCCAAAATATAATTATGACAAGGCCACGGTATTCCACTAGTGGTGTCAGGTAATATGTAGAACTTCCATGTTTTCCATAGTTGTGTGAATATCATTTATTATCTCTCAAGAATAAGCTACATCACTTCTCGACTTCAGATAATGATAACTAAATTGTGATTATGTTACATAACAAATACACAGGAATAACAGCCAGGAACAGTGGTGCATGTCTTTAATCTCAGCACTTGGGAGGCAGAGGTAAATGGATCTCTTTAAGATTGAGGCCATCTTAGTCTGCAGAATGAATTCCAGGACAGCCAGGGCTACACAAAGAAACCCTGTCTCAAAAACAAACAAAAGAAAGTTTCAGGAGTTTCAAGAAAGGCATATAAAGAATTACATAGATCTGTGCAGACATGAGAAAGTCATGAAAACATTACAAGAACCACTGAATCAATTACACCAACAAGACAAGAAAATGATACCGCCATGCTTGCTGGGACCAACATCACTTGAGTCCTGAAATCTGTTAGGGAATGAAGAGCAGACACACAGACATATATACATAAAAGCTAGGGCCCAGTGGGCTGTCCACAATCTGATGGACTTGAACCAACTATGCAACACACAGAATCTCTGCCCTTTTGTTCGGTATAATACAGTCTGGAGAGGTTAGGTAATCTAGATAGGAGATATGTGCAAGCAAGCCGTCTCAGGCTATAAACATCTACAGAGAGGAAGCTGTGGTTGCTAGTTTTTGTACATACTATTGACATCTATCTGCACACGGTCCAGGGAAAGACATTGCCAAGCCTCTGAGGCTGTCCTAGAGGGAATTTGCCAATTCCCCCATGGGCCCAAGGCCTTAGTCCTTCACATGGCCAACTCATGTCAAACAATACACATTCACTAAGGTTTCACCAGCTCCCTACACACACCCCCAAGCTCAGCTTAAACTACAGCTGCTTCTGGATAAGTAGCTACCTTATTTTATATTATACACTTTGGCACAGTGAAAACTCTAGCACATGGGCCAAATGAACATGTACTAACTGAACAAATTGGTTAACTGATTTAATGTTTGTGAACTCCAGTTCAAGATAATTAAAAGCAATTTTGCTGAGGTGGGATGATATGCTTTATTGAAAAATCACTGTCTCTTTTGGAAAAGCACTAATGAAAATTATACAGATGTGTCTTATGAAGGTTGGAGGGTTGTGAACATTCTGATTAAATTCTCAAGAGGAGGACAGGCTCACAACTAGTGAGGTAAAAAGGATAAAGAATTAAAGCCAGAACTAAGCCTTTTCTGTTAGCAGATAGTTTACTGGAACAGAGGGCCAGATGGTTTAAGAATATCTATTATCCCAAAGATAAAGACATCCTGATGGTTTGTGCCTACAACATGAACCTAAGGACAGGGCTCCCCAAAGACAAACATGAGAATTAGGTAGATCAGGTAGGTATCCATCCCTAAAAGGAAGTTTGATAGAAGAAAGTCAGTTGCAATTCAAAATAATATTACTATTCATTTTCTATGGGTAAAAACAGCTACCGGCCTTTAATAACTACTGTAGCATATGCCAACTATCCACGTGATTCGATTGGAGGTTCTTAGCAACCCAGAGACAATTACTGCTATTATTCCAATCTGATGAACATAATAAGTAATTTGCCCAAGGTCAAACAGTAATAGGCACACACACACACACACACACACACACACACACACTAGTTGAATTTAGGCCCTTATCTACCACATTAGCCAGTACTTATCACATAAAATGTATAGAAATAGAAATTTTAGCACAAAGATTCACTCACTAGGACTTGGCAACAAAGTAAAAACTTATAATGTATTCAAGAATCTCCATGCAATAAACAGACTCCACCATGGTGAGTGACGGACTAGGATTAGATAGTGATTTTGTAGCTTAGCACTCAAGACATGGCTTCTCACTCTTTTCCTCACACCACTTCAGAATCCTGTCTTGAGGCCTGGAGATAGATGAACTAACTGGTCATTGGTGAAGCCAAGGCTTTCATTCCTACAAATCAAACAGACCCTAAACATCTTACCCTGGAAGTATCTTCAACCACTGCCAGTGAGTGCAATGATTTCAGAGACAGAAATAGAATAGACACTCAGAACATGAACCAAGCATCGTGATTATGATGGTTTGAATGGAATAGCCCCCATAAAGCTCATATATTTAAATGTTTGGCTCCCAGTTGCTGGTCTGTTTAGGAATGATTAGGAGGTGTGGCCTTGTTGGAGGAGGTGTGTCACTTGAGGAGGGCATTGAGGGTTCAGAAGCCCAAGTCAGGCCCAGTCTCTGTCTCTGTCTCTGTCTCTGTCTCTCTGTCTCTCTGTCTCTCTGTCTCTGTCTCTCTCTGTCTCTCTGTCTCTCTGTCTCTCTGTCTCTCTGTCTCTCTCTCTCTGAGCCTGCAATTTTCAGGTCAGATGTGACCTCTCAGAGATTACTCTAGTGTCATGCCTTCTTGCCTGACACCCTGCTTTCCTCCATAATGAACACTGGCTTGCCCTCTGAAGCTGTAATGAAGCCCCCAATCAAATGCTTTCTTTCATGAGCTACCTATTTGTGTTATCGCCTCACAGTGATAGAACAGTAACTACGGCAATAATTTAAAACAAAGCACACGTTTCCCTACTGAAGTCAAAAAGACCATCACCACCAACAAATATAATCATATCCTTTTATTAACATTCTATGAGAAGTCTAGCCAAGGTAACTAGGGAAGAAAATAAATGATGAAATACGAACATTGGAAAAAATACAGGAGAACTGTTAACCTACCTGAGGCTATATAGCAAGATTTTGTCTCAAAAAGATGAAAGATAGCCTGGTGTGATGACACACGCCTTTAATCCCAGCACTCTGGAGGCAGAGGCAGGCAGATCTCTATGTGGCCAGTCTAATCTACATATTGAGTTCTAGGCCACCCAAGGCTACACATAATGAATCTCAAAGCAACAAGATGGGGGAGCGGGGGAGTGAGATAAGGTTGTAGTTCAGGAGTCAAGTTCCTGAAATGTCATGTATGAGGCCCTGAATAAACAATAACAAAAAAGGTCGAAAGCTATATATTAAGGATTTGTTCCTAGTTGGTCTGCACTGAAAAAGTAGCCATAATGTGTTTCTGCACTAGCTAGGAAGGGACCCTGGTCTCCACGCAGCCAAACCTTACAGACTAGGCTGTATTGTCAATCCTTAAATAAACTGTGATCAAATAGAAAAAGGACAATCAGACGTTTATGTTGCCCATTCACCCAAACAATGCCTGCTGAAAGTGCCTTGTTCTTCACCGCATCGCCCAAAAGGAGGTCCCCTGTTCCACTATTTACTTTTAATTACAGTCCTTAATACGAAAATGTGGAAGCTCAGGGAGCTTTATTAGTCACATTTCTGGTTAAATATTATTATATTCCTGAGTTTTATTCTGGTAATAGTTCTAAAATTAGATTGCTTAATAACAATAATGGATGTCTCTTTCTTCTAAATACAGTTTAGTAATCTTAAACCGATAGCAGGCTAAATTAAGAGCTGCGGAGCATTGTAAACCTGGAAGCTATCCCCAGGCAGTCGTACAGAACAAACCTAATCTTTCTTCCTCAGGATGGGATATTCCTTCCTCTTCACCCAGACCTTCCTTTTCCAGGACGCTGATCTGCAGGAACTGCAGCCAGTTTCACTGCCCTGAACTGGCTCCACGAAGGTCTGGGGGTGGAAGAGAGCTGACCTCTCTGGAGCGTATCCTGTACGTCAGACTATTGTATTCTGCAGTGTTTGTGTGTGTGTGTGTTTGTGTGAGCGTGTCTGTGTCTGGGGTGGGATTTGGAGCACTGCCTGAGTGGAAGGAGGCGTCTTTCATCCCAGTGCCTGTAGGTTACCAGCTGGAAGAGCAGACAGAAGTAAAACACTGAGCCCGTGTCAAGGAAATGGGAGAAAATGGCTGCCCAGCTAGTTAAAAAGTGGGAAAAAAACAAATGCCCTTTCATGATCACTGTGAAATTCACATTCAAAACTCACCAAGTGATTAAAAAGGGAGGGTGAGAGTACATTTTACTTTCAAAGGAACCACAGTCCTGTTGTTATGAAATATGTATCAGAGTAGATCAGTTAACAAATAGAAATATATTCTAATCCTCCCAGGTATGGGAAGAATGCATAAGACCAGCTTTGTATATGTTCACAAGACAAAATCACTGTCAATACAAGAAGCCTAATCCAATGCTCCCTGCTGATCCTGCCTCAGAACCACTGCTCCATAAGATCTGGCAGCCTGCCTGATGCTAGAAAAGCTGAGCCCACGAGGGGTTAGGGTCCTGACAAAGCGGGTTCTACATTATTCCTGGTTCACTCTGAAACCGGGACAGGGAGCCCCCACCCCTGTGGGAAACTTCATAGAGACTTGGTAGACCTCAGCCTAAGGTTTCCCACTTCTCACAGCCTCTTTGGACAGCCAGGGGGATGGAAAGAGTGCCAGATTCAGAGTCCTCAAGTCTGTGTTGGATCTGACACTCCTAAGCTTGTGGCTTTGGGCAGCTTGGGAAACTTTCCTGGGTGTGTCTACAATACAGCATGTGACTGAGAGTCGTACCCTGACTTCTTCAAAGGTTTTGTGAAAATTGCAGGATACGATGCACACACATGTGTTTTGCAACTAATAAAGCATTGTGTGAAATATCCAGGGATGGGACATAGGAATTTATAGGCTTCTGTATCCTTTTCCTATGTCCCCCATACTGACTATCTGGAGAGCATGGAATGGAGGCTCAATTCGTGTTTGTTGCCTGGCTACTGTAAGCATTTGCGAATTTCACCTTCTGCTAAGGACATGTGCAGTATTCAGTTCTGGAGTTTTTAAGGACTGCATGGGAGACACTGGCCATTTCAAGGGAATCTATAAAATGAGAAGGCTGGGTTAAAGAAGTTGGGGGGTCTTCTCCCGTGTAAAATATTCTTTGGTTCTTTCTTATCTGCTCTTTGTTCATGCCACCTCCAACCTTGTGAAACTTGCAGTTATTGTCATTGTTGTTGGCATCAGGACCTCCAAAATCCATGACATCACATAGGTGGACCCCACAGACCTATTGCCAAGGCAACAGCCACCATATTCCCAGAATCCACTGGACTCACTTCCCACCCTTACCTGTGACTATGTCACCATCCATATATATAAGAGGAACGCCCTTCCCTCCTCTCTCCCCCCTTCTCTTTCCACCCCGACACCTCATCTCTCTCTCTCTCCCAATAAACCCCTTACACGTGGAACTATTTTGGGCCTAGTGTACTGTATTCAGATGCAAGCCGTTGTTCTAACACATCAATTGTCACATTGCTTACTCCTCCCTGCATTCCTTCCATGCTTTCGTCTTCACATCTCTTCCCACAGTACTTAAGCCAAGGCTTAGATGTTAATAAAAAGATAGGTTTGCTCCAGGAGGAAAAAACAAAACAAAACAAAATAAGGCTATAACTATTAAATTCTCAGCAAGCAGCTAAAATCTTTCCTTCTGCGTCTCCAGACAGCATTGTTGGAGTACAGAGAAATAATACAACACAGTGGTCACTCACCTGCTGTGGGAAGTAGTCAGGAGAAATCACAGATAAATACCTCGTGCTTGTGTGCGTGTGTGTGTGTGTGTGTGTGTGTGTGTGTGTGTGTGTGTGTACGCGTGTGTTTAGCTTTATGACTTCCTGATATTATTATTTATTGGAAATATGCTCAGCTCCATTTTTGCTAATTATTACCAATATAAACAAGCTATATAACAACTCACCTATCCAATACGTAGTTGTGAATAAAGACATGATGGCAGAGCCAGTGAGATGCTTCTTGTTTTCATGAAGTTTATAGTCTTTGCGAAATATCAGTCTTGAGTCTGAGAATTCTTCAAATAGGTCTAACCTTTAATTTATTATCATTACTACCACTACAAAAAAAATAATAAAAAAAAACAAAAGCAAAAACAAAGCAAAACAAAAACCGTGGTACTAAAATTGGGAG
>NW_022196895.1:43504818-43504978 GCF_008632895.1 Mastomys coucha | reverse complement strand
GAGGCCTGCCATGGAGAAGGAAATGGGAGAGAAGGGACAGAGAGTGAAGAGGGGCAAGCAGCCCCCCCTTTTTTTGTTTTGTTTTGTTTTTCGAGACAGGGTTTCCCTGTGTAGCCCTGGCTATCCTGGAACTCACTCTGTAGACCAGGCTGGCCTTGAA
>NW_022196895.1:43440296-43504575 GCF_008632895.1 Mastomys coucha | reverse complement strand
ACTCAGAAATCCACCTGCCTCTGCCTCCCAAGTGCTGGGATTAAAGGCATGCGCCACCACCACCTGGTAAAGCAGCCCCTTTTATAACTGAGTCAGGCATATCTGACTGTTGCCAGGTAACTGTGGGGCGGAGCCTAGAAGGAATGCTAACAATGTCTGAACCTATACATCAGATCAGCTCAATATCAATTTATGAGGGCTTATTTCCATAATATAAATATAAATATATGCTATAGATGCATGATGTCCTACTGCTTGTAGACAGACCCTGAGCCTTGAAACTAAACCACAGCTGCTGTTCACAAGGCTCAGCAAAGGTCACTTCCCACCAGGAGTGGCGACAGAACCTTTATGTAACAGGCCATTCTGTGACAAACAAACAAAAGAGTATGCAAGAAAGAAAAAAATAAAGTCGACCTGTTGGTCTATGTTTATCAGAAATGTTAAAACTTTAATCTTCAGGGCAAAAAAAATTTAAAAAGCAGACATCTGCAGTTTTGCCAATTATTAAAGATGATTTTTTTTTAAATCAATATAGGGTGTCTTGGTTTCTGTTCTTATTTTTCCAGATCAAAGAGCTCACTAAAGGTAACCTTTTGAAAAACAACAACCAAAAAAAAAGGGAAGCGTTTGTGAATTTGGCTTAAAACATATGTAGTTGAAAGCTCTTGACTCTTGGCCTTTGTTTTTTTTTTTCCTCTCATTTTCGAGAGAGCTTCAAAGTCAGAAGCTGGTGGCTTTGGCAAAGGCCTGCTTTGAAGAGTGAAGAAGAGGGAAGTCTATTACAAACAGGTCGCAGGATGGGGCATTTCAACTGAACTGGGTTAGAGGCTTCAGGCATCCGCCTCAACTTCTTAATTGTAAGAAGATAATTAGCAGCAGATTATAACCTCACATCTTCCAGCAAAAGTCTTGACTTCCGGGGAAGACCCCCGCCCTCAGCCCCCCACTCCCCACCCCATCCCACCCCGTTCTGACAATTGTGATTATAAGTACAAGAGATCAAAGTAGCTGCCTGCAGGATATAGCCAGATTACACTCTTTAAATCAGCTAGCTGTCTATGCTCCTGGGCCAGCTTCCAGCCAAACAAACCAATAGTCTACTGCAGATGACCCTCCACCCCAGGCTGGTTGAAACATACTCTGAGGATCGTAGGGTAAAAAGGTACCTATATGTAAACTCTTTCTTTGGAGACAATAACCTAGTAGAATTAGGAGGGAAGATGCTTTATAAGCTAAAAACAAACCAAGGAAAGCCTAAAGAGCCCTCCCCTTCTCACCAGGCTCACTCGGAGATGCACTCTGATGGGACCCCGGGCCATTGAACTTGAAATGTTGGTCAAGTTTTCTACCCTCTGCTTCCTGCCTCTGTGGCCTAAGAGTTTGTTCCTAACCATGCGGGACACCCACTTTTTCGGGACCTGGCTAGTCTCCCAGGTTTTGTTTTTTTCTTTCTTCTTTTGCTCTGCCCTTGGGATGTACAAGACCCCATCAGCACACCATGCTGTCAACAGTCCCCAAGCTTTCATGCAGACTGCTTTGTGCAGACAGCTCCTCTCTCAGCTGCAGGTGGGCTCCATGCTGCCACAGAAAATGGCTTTGCCTGGCTCCCAGGTGCTGCACAGACTTTTCCGGCCACTGAGGAGGGTCCTGCCTCTGGCAGGCAGTGCCTCGGAAGACTGTGGGAGCTTGTGGGAACTCCCCAGCTGGAGGGAGTAGGAAGGTCCAAGCTGGCTGTGGGAGTTCTGTCTCACAGTGCAGCTTCCACCCATATGCGTGTCTCCCCCAGGAGCCTGAGACCTCACACAGTTAAAAGCCAGGCATCTTGCTCTGGCGCACCACAGAGCCAGCCAACAGTTGCAGAAGGGGAGAGACTCCCTGTCATCACTCAGAAGTCAGTAACTCTTCATCTTGACCCACTGGAAATGGAACCAGGAGCTACGCTATTGGGCTTTCTACATCCAGGAACCAAGTGACTAATCTGCTTGAATCCTGGGCACACATTCTAGTTCTGTAGACTTATCAGACATCTTTGAAGCTCGGTTGGTTGAGTCCTTATCCAGGACGCACAAGGCCCTTAAGTTCTATCCCCACGTGTACATACAACAAGCATGGTAGCACACCCTGTAAATACTTCAGAGGTGGAAGAAGCACAATGAGCATGCCCACTGCAGAATCAAGACCAGGAGGGTCTTCTTAGAATCACTTTGGGGGAAGACCTGGAAAGTTAAGAAGTTCTCTGTGAGACCCACCCCCGATCATGTGCCTGGTGAAATGAGTCCCCTAGCTGAACATAACAGTTCCATAAACCAAAGGCACAGCTCCTAGATCCATGCTTCTCAACCTTCCTAACACTGGCCCATTAATACAGCTCTTCAGGTTGTGACAACTGCTCCCCCCCAGCCATAAAATTACGTCATTGCTACCTCATAACTGTAATTTTCCTACTGTTATGAACTGTAATATAGACATCTGATATGCAGGATATCTGGTATACAACCCTCAAAGGGGTCAGGACTCACAGGTTGAGCACCGCTGTCTGAGAGAAAGGCAAAGACAGCCATACATAGACTCAGAAAGGACAGAAAGCCTGGGATTTTCTCACCAGCAATGGTGGGTCACTAACTGCACCACTGGCAGTAAGCAAGTCAGAGCAAATCACTCAGTGTCTCTTTCTCCATCTCCTCATAGGCCTTGAAGCGCTAGCCCCTGAGGGACCTCAAGACAACATTATCTGTTTTCTTTAAATCATAGTGCAATTAATTACAACGGCTACAAGTAACAGAAAAATGTTAGTGAAGATGTTAAATGTTTTGCTACATTTTCACTTATTATTTATTTTGTATATGTGTGGTGGTGTTGTGTATACATGCCCTGCCGCTGTGTGAGGCCAGAGGACAAGTCACAGAGGTGAATGTTCTCATCTTCTATCATTTGAGCCCTGGGTATTGAACACAGGTTATCGGGCTTGAAGGTGAGTGTTCTTACCCTATACTAAGTCATCTCCCAACCCCACAGTGAAACACGGGGAGGGGGTGGAAAAAACCCCTCTGGTCCCAAAAGGCTTATGGCTAGGTATGCTGCCATGCACCTGTGATCATAGCTACTTGGGAAAGCGAAGCCTATCACAAATTCAATTCCAGTTTGGTCTGTACAGTAAAGCCCATCGTCAAACACAACACGAAATGAAATGGGTTTGGAGACGTAGTTCGTTCTCCTGGGTCTGTTCTCTTGATATGTGGTTACAATTTATGAAATCATCTGAATGATTCTCTCATCAGATTGCTTTGTTCTAAGACACCAGTCACAGGCTCCCGTCCCCACTCTTATTTACTTTATTGTTCCAGTCGCAGTGTTTTAAGTGCTGTGGTGTTAATTTCTTAGACTTACGAAACACATCCGTCTGTTGGCCCCAGATGAGCGCCGCTTCACTTAGAGAGCAAAAGCACATGAATGACAAGTGCCAGGTCCCCGTGCTTACAGAACAATTCTAGGCTGAAGGTCACGCATTGCTTTGTCTCTAATGAAGTCTTACAGCAGATGCAGGGACTTATCCTTGGGCAGGCTGGGAAGTGGCTATGGCAACAGAGCACACAAGTTACTGCTCCTGAAGAAACCAAGTTCTAGGAGGAGAGTGAGTCTTTTCCTCTGTCCTGGTTGGGGTTTGCTTTATTTTGTTGTCAACATGACACAAGCTACAGTTATCTAGGAAGAGAACCCTCAATGCAGAGAATGCCTCCATCAGATTGCCTATAGGCAAATCTTTTGGACATTTTCCTGATCTAGTGACTGATGTAGGAGGGTCCAGCCCACTGTGGACTATACCACCCTGGGCAGTTGGTCCTGAGATATATGAAGAAGCAGGCTGAGCAACCCAGGGGAACAAGACACACTCTTGCTCAAATGGTCTCTGCATCAGTTCCAACCTCTAGTGTTAAAGCTTGAGTTTCTGCCCTGACTTCCCCCAGTGATGGACTGTGGTGTGGAAGTGGAAGCCCAATAAACTCTTTCTTCTCCAAGTCGTTGGTGGTCATGGCCTCTATCATAGCAATAGAAACCCAACTAAGGCACACTCCTTCTAGATGCAATATACATCAATTCAGCTAGCTTCCAAAACCAGCCGTCTTATGGAACAGGCTGGTTAAACAGCTGACTGATGCTTGATTGCTAAAGGATGGGTGCTTGCTGATGAGATGTCTCAGTGGGTAAAGGTGCTTCCCTATAAGCCTGATGTCCTAGTTGGACTCCCTGGGACAGTGGAAGAAGAGAACTGATTCCTACAAGTTGTCCTTTGACTTATGTGCGCTGTGCGTGTGCGCACATACACACACACACACACACACACACACACATGAATGAATAAATATAATTTTTTAAAAATGAAAAATTACTGTGTTTTCACTCCCAGCTAAAGAACCCAATACCCATGAGTGTGTGCCTAAGATAATTAATAGTTGTCAACTTGGCAGGATCCAGGAGCATGAGAAAAAAGCCTCTGGGTATGTCTGTGACAAATTATCTAGAAGATTAGGCTAATGAAGGCAGGAAGACCCACCCTAAATGTCGTGTCCCTAGACTTTTAGAACGAGGGAGCTGAGCACCAGCGTTCATCAGCCCCAGATTCCTGAGCTCAGATAAAACGTGACCAGCTGCTTCCCGCTCCTGCCACGGAGCACTCCCACCATAGTAGAGCATGCTCTTGATCAATAAGCCAAAATAAACCCTTGCTACCTTCAACTTCTTTAGTCAGGTATTTCGTCACAACAATAAGAAAGGAAACTAATACACCACACTTAATAAGATCAGCCTCAACATGCAGACCTGTTTCTTCTAGCAGCTTCTGTAGACAGGGCTGTTGGGTTAGGCGTTCTCCTGCAGTCCGGCCCACACAACTTAAAATGTGCCCCCTTACGATTTGATCAAACAGCAAAAATAAGGGGCTAGAGAGATGGTTCAGCAGTTAAAAGCACTCGCTGCTCTTTTTAGAGACCCAGGTTCAAGTCTCAACACCCACTTGATAACTTACAACCTTCAGTAACTCCAGTTCCAGGGGGCCTAAGGTTCTCTTCTGGCCTCTGTGAGCACTACATACATATGGTAGAGAGACATACAGGAATGCAAAACACCATGCACATAAATTTTTTTAAAAAAATTAATAAGGAAATATCAAAAACATAAAAGTCATACTTATAGTTTTTGGAGTTTTTTTGTTGTTGTTTTGTCTTATTTTGTTTTGTTTTAAGATTTATTTATATATAAATAAATACACTGTAGCTGTCTTCAGACACACCAGAAGAGGGCATCACATCTCATTATGGATGGTTGTGAGCCTCCATGTGGTTGCTGGGATTTGAACTCAGGACCTCAATGCTCTTACCCGTGGAGCCATCCCACCAGCCCTTGTTTTGTTTTGTTTTTTTAAGACAGGGTTTTTCCATGTAGCCTTGGCTGTTCTGGAACTTACACAATAGATCAAGCTGAACTCAAACTCACAGAGATCTGCCTGCCAGGTTTTGGAATTAAAGGCACCCAGCCATAAAGATTCCTCTAGCCTTTTAAAGCAGGCCATAAAATCTACAAAGAATCTTCCCACCCCCTCTTGACATTCTGCATATACATATATATATATGAGTATTTTTTTTTATTGCATCAGCCATTTGGATCCATGGTTAAGCTCTATGGTTGGAGCTCTGGAGTCATCCAATGGAGTCCTGCTTACAAAGGATGACAAGCAGAATCTGAAACTTAGGTGTTACTGGGCACTCCTCAGTCTATCGCCATTGGATCATGTGCTTTCATTCAGCTGCACTTCTACACAGACATTTACCCGTTATCAAACATAAACATCAAAACTGGCAATGTCTTCAGGTCGTGGTGCTGAGGGAAGACTTCTGAAATGTCCTAAGTTCAGTAGTGAAAGGCGAGAGAGAAGAAAGAACCCGCTCAGCTAAAGTCCTAGGGCCTACACTCCCACACTTCTAAATAAATGTCAACTACTCGTTTCACATCTGCAGGAAGATGGCCGCAGACAACATGGCATTCTGCTTACAGTCCTAAACCACCAACATGGGTAATCCTCCCAACCTTACGCTACGTAGTATGTGTTGTTCCACCTTGTCAACTGCAGGCAACGCTGGCTACAGGGCTTCCTTCCCACAAAGCCTACAAGAAATGCTCATAGTTGAATAAAGGGCTTCATTTCCACATCACAAAACTTTAATTTTAAATGCTTTTTAAAACAAAAAATGTGTGTGTGTGTGTGTGTGTGTGTGTGTGTGTATGTGTATGTGTATGTGTGTGTGTGTGTGCACCACATGCTCGCAGTGCATTGTGAACTCTCTAATAGGACTACTGGAAACAGAACTTGAGGCTGGAGAGAGACCTGAGTGCAAGAGCTGCATATGTTGTCTTAACCACTGATAAATCGCCCCAGCCCCTCACATAAAACTTTGAGTGAAGAATTTATTACGGCTGGCTGGAGTAGGGCTCCGAGGTAGAGCATTGCTCTTAGCATATAGGGACCCGGGTTTGATCCAGCGAACACAAAGATTAAAAAGAATATTAAAGGGGCGGGTTTTAAGACACTGTTCTGTAATCCTAGTCCCTGGGAGGTAGAGGTAGGAAGATCAGTAGTTCAAGACCAGCCTTGGCTATAGAGCAAGTTCAGTTTGAGCCTAGTCTGTCCCTTAGAGACCCTATTTCATAACCCAAAACCAAATAACTAATAGGGCTGGTGAGATGGCTCAGTGAGTGGACGACTCTTACTGCCAAGACTAAAGCTCTGATTTCAACCCTCAGGACCAACATGGTGGAGAGAAGTGTAACCTTTCCTCTCACAAGTTGTCCCATCGCTTCCCCTACATGCTGCCGTGGTGACTTTCTCCCCCCTACACACACCACATGCACAAAATAAATGAATCTAATTAAAAATACATAAATTAGCAAGAGCTGAAACATGCTGACTGGGAAGGGAAGGGATGGGATTTCTGTGTTCTGCGTGTTGAGGCAGTTTAGGGGGAATTATTTCCTAACCTCACTCTTCTTGTGGTCTTTTGTCTCCTTTGTCTTTGAACCTTTCAAAAGCCCACTCATTCACTTTGGATTTTGAGGTAAGACAAAAATTTAGAGCTACAGAGATTCTGTAGATTATCTAGAGTCCCAATATATAGTCTGAGGAAACTGAAGCCCTGAAAGCTCACATGAGCAGCCTGCCCTTGGTCAGTCACAGCCAGTGCTCGACGAATCTTGTCTTGTTCCCAATCTAGTAATCTCTCTCCAAGGCTCTCCTGAGCATGAACCAACCAACCAAGACAAAGCAGAAAACAGAAAAGCATGTAACAGTAGATGCTTCGTTTAAATGTCACAAAATAAATCATATCAAATAGATTGTAACTATTACAATATAAGATATAGCATGTTGACCAAAGGGAGATAAGAAATTCAGATTTGTCACTCTGTTTTACTCTGTACCTGCACAATCCCTCGACGTATCGCTCTACCAAGCTCAGATCTCAATTTCTCAATCAGAAAATTCTTTGAAAGCTGGCAAGCTCGATACTTGCAACTGAGCCTGAGTTCAGTCGGACACTCACAAGGTAGAGGAGACAACTGACTCCTGCAAGTTATCATCTGACCTCCACACCATGGCATGCATAGGTGTACACACATTTGCGTGTGTGCGCACACACAGGCACACACACACACACACACACACCACAATAAATTAATTAAATGTTTAAAATAAGGAAAAAAACATTTGAATGCTTCAAAATCAAATTGTATACATAATACAGTGTCTGGGCTAGAAAAACTGAACAGAAAACATTATAAATAAAATAAAACAAGCAAATATTCCTCTTCTTGAATTTCTCACCCATTGGCTCATTACTTGTGTCTAAGCACCCTCTTCCTCTCCCTGGGAGCACATCAGCTCTTCCTCTCCCTGGGAGCACCCTCTTCCTCTCCCTGGGAGCACCCTGTTCCTCTTCCTCTCCCTGGGAGCACACCGGCTCTTCCTCTCCCTGGGAGCACCCTCTTCCTCTCCCTGGGAGCACACCAGCATACCCAGCTTCCCGTGTGCCAGTTCACTCTCTCCACAAAAGGAACTTTAATATACACGTTGTTCAACATCTCGCTTCTATCTGCCTAATATTTTTAGATATTTCCACAGCAGCACATATGTCCCCCTCTATTTTTAAACTTTGTGCACTACACCACACTGCTGGCATACTGTGTCTTTTGCCAACCTCCTTATGGGTGGCACCTAGATTGTCTGCAGGTTGTTTTCCTGTTAGGTTGGCATGATTCACCTTATTTAAGAGCAGGGAAACCAGGACTATGCAAGGGTGATTGAATCAACTGCTTGATATTGTTCTCTAAAAGGGAGCCAGGACAGCTTAAGCGAACCTTTGTATTCTAAGTCACTGCTTTTTGCTTTTTTTTTATGTATGTACTGGGCTTGCTAATCAGACTTGCTGACGATTCCCTCTGAAGTTTTTTCTCCTTCTCTTGAGCCCATAGAAAGAGACTCTGAATCCAAGCCCACTGTTATATGGTCGTAAACATGCTGTCTCAAAATTACCTGCACTCCTTTATAATAAATTCAAGTGGACCCTCTTGAATAGTGTAAAATAATTCATGTATCTAACAGAGAGATGCATGTGGCTTCCCTCCTCCATCTATAAAAGGAACGAGAGGGACACGGATGAGATGAAGGATGGTTGCTCTTCAGCCTCAGAGCCTAGAGCTCTCCATAGCCAACTGTACAACTGTACACCAAAAAGAAGGAATCCACCTAGGGGCCTTGGGACCTCAATGGCTTTGATGATTTGGAGCCCCAGACCCTCTGATTACAAGGAAGGATCTGTTCTCTTACTGGCTAAAGGAAAAAAAGACTGCCATAGGGCTACACAAGTTAACCCAGCCCCCAATACAGGACAATTTCACACTTCCCCGCAGGGGGCTAACGACTTTGTGTGTGTGTGGCTGTCCCAGAGAGCCATTGCCCTCTTCCTGAAGTCTTTAACTCCTGTCAAGAAGCCTTTCCATTGCTATGCAAAGCTACTGAGCCTCTTGAATCATTCCAGCAAGGTAAAGTGTCTCTTGCCTTCCCATCCTTTTGTAAAGTGTTCCACCCGCCGCTGTCCCCCCGGTAATTGCCGCGTATTTCACCAGCTTCTGGGAAATAGCTACCACTTTAGAAGGCTTGTCGGGCAATCACTCACAGCAAGGCCACCGGATGGCCAGCCGCATGGGAGTCGCCATCACATTCACTGGCTTTTCTGTTCACACACCCCTGCTGGGTTTCCCGCCTTTCCGTGCAGAGCAATAACACACTTGTCACAGCGTGGGCCCTTGCATACCAAAGCAGTCAAAGAAACTGGTGGGGAAGAGTTCAAGGTGTGAGCTCTATTAGGAAGCACCACCGCCTTTCAACTGGCAATCCTCCACATAACAACGCCTAGGGACTCATCCTGACAGAGTGACGTTTTAATCAAGGTTGACCAAAATTGAATGTGTTCAGCGCTTATGTCAACAGACCTTGCAGCAAAGACAAAAGAACTGCTCTGTGTTGAGGATATACACCTTCTTACAAACCTAAGGGGCATTCACCCTGAAAGAATGGCGAATGAGCTTCCTTCCCATAACATCATGCACTGATTTGTACTTCTTCATACTTTTTACATGTCAATGCGTTTGATGCTGGAAAAGCAAATGCTGGTAACATTCCGCATGTGTGTTTATTTGGCATTATCTTACTGTGAAAGCACAGCTTAGGCTTTGCTCCAGGGGATGAGAGACAACCCGTCAGCTAGCTTATGTTGTTTACCTATTGCCCCAGACCTCTGGGAAACCTGTTGGTGCCCTAAGAAAGAAAGAGGCCACCTCTCCCTGCTCTGGGATTAGCTCCCCACGTTCAAGTCCTGGAAAGAAGTGAGAGGTATTTTGCTTTTAAACACATCTAACATCCCCCAAAGAGCTACAAATCTTTGTTTTATACAACCTGAGCCCCATCAGGGGTCTGAATAACACTCAAAAGCTGTTCTCGTTGTGAGCAGCTGCATTGCCAAGAGCCCCACAGAACACATGCGTAGACAGCAGATAGTGCCAAGGTTGCTGAGTGGAATGGACGAACTGTAAACCTGGGACAAATAACAACATACTGCTTGAATAGAAAGTCTGGGAGTTTTAAAGGCATGTAGTCCTTGCTGTCAGATATTTATGACTTACCCACTAGGGACCGTGTCTGTTTATGTGTGCGGTTTACTCATTGTCTTTCCATTTATATTTGGTTTATGTAGAAGGAGGCTTAACGCCTATGTATTTATGTGCTTGGCAAATCTTCTTTTGGTGTGTCTGTTTTTATTCTTTAACCTAAAATACTTCTAAGGACCTTCCCATTTTTAAGTTTCCTACTAAAGATCAGGGGCTAAATGAAAGCATCTTGTGTCTCTTGGATTTATGCTGAGGTTAACCCACTCCATGTTTTTAAATTGGACCTTGAAAATATGGCTCATAAAGTAGAGGAGGGAGGAGATTTCTCCAGATGTATAGCCAGATACCCACTTCCAAAATAGCACAACAGGCTTCACAGATGTCCCCAGATGGCCTCCGTAATCTAAATTCCAGATAAGAAAGCCACTCCAGAATATTAGAGAGGAAAGTTTTACCTTTAAGATAAAAAAGAAGATGATCTTTCAAGCTTAAAAATGTAACTGATAGATCCCACCTGCACCTCCTCCTCTGGAGGAGCCCTGGGGAGCAGCCACCCTCCCCACCAGGGACCCATTACAGTCCTATTTGGAGGGACGACTTGGAGGCAGGGAAGCAAATGACAGTACAGACAAGTAGATGGCCTAAGTTCAGACATATCTGCCAGCTCCCAGAATAGTCCCAAAGTGAAAGCAGAAAATTGGGATGAGTTCGTAACTTTGTCACTGGGATTCTAGGTGTCTGGTTATCATTATCCTAGAGTCAGACTCAGAGTCAGACTGTCTGAGGTTGATTTTGATGAAGGAAGCACACGATCTACTTTGTCCCTGGCAGCAGCATTGCCTGGTTGGTGCATTTTAGCAAAAACCGTTAAACTTCCATTAACCATTTAATCACACCACCCAATACATTTTTCTCTTTTGCCTTCATAGTCCCAGCATGTCATTTATTCGGAACGAGGTGCTGATTGTTCAAAGCTGCGTGTGTATGGGTTCACCTCACACGAGCATCACCTACTGGATGCTGTCTATGAAGGGATGCTGCACATCCTCGTAAAATCCCACCAAGGAAGAATAAATCTTGTGTGCACAGAACAGCCAAGGTGTCTCTGTTGGCCAAACCTCTAGCCTTTTACTGCCTGTGCCTCTCGGGGTGTTCAGGAAACCACTGTGTTAAAAACACATTCCTGGACAACAGGACTGACATTGTTCCGTGGCTTCCAGAACCAGCTTTGAGGGTTGCTGCAGAGCCTCCACCCTGTGTCTGCAGCTGCTCCCATTGCTCACAATCACTTCCACATGCAGGGTTCAGAGCTAGGAGCTAAAGCAACTTCGTTTGGCCACACACATCGAAGAGGACCCTCTCATGCTAAAGTGGCATTAAGAATGTTTTATGGTATTTACTTAAAAGCTAGTTTTCCACAAAGGCGGTCAGTCTAGGCAAACCCTGATACAGCTCTCATTGAATAAGGGTATCGGAGAGTAAAAGGGCTTTACTGTTCATTTTAGAGTTCTGTTAGAGAACCCTGCTCCAATGAGATATATGTAGGAATCTATGATAGGCGTACAGCAGCACTATTGAGCAAGTCCTGCTACCGCTGTAAAGGGACTCTGACTTTAATTTAAGCAAGAACACAGGTGTGCTATAGGTTCCTGACTTTCTTGGGGATAACCAACAATGTGAGCTGAAAGTGCTGGGACACAGCAAAAACATTCCTGATCACAGAATGGTTGGTGCTATAGTACATGTGCATATGGCATTGTCAGGGGAAGTGGGCACCCATCCAGTTCTCCGAAAGCTTTAAGAAACCAAGGGCATGAGGATTTCGGAGGGCTGTAAGGTTGCTCCTTCCCTAGAATGTCAGAGAGGTGAACTTCTAAATCGCAAACCTTTCTTAATACACACACACACACACACACACACACACACACACACACACACACACATACATACTTTAGGCTTAGTACACATTTCCAGGTAAATTTTAATGTTGGTGTCCATGAGTGAGTATAGATCAGTTTAAGTAAGCACAATTTATGAAAGTAAATATGGAAACAGTATGAATTTGCTTGCAAATGAATCTTGCCTGGTTTCTAAAGCCTTCATAAAAGCACTGTCGAGGCAGGTATTGTCATTATATGTAAGTTTTGATTACAAAATCCAAAATTGCCAATTTTTTCCCCCGAATCTATTGAGAATCCTAAGCTAGGTGTATGTACTCAGAAGACTATGTTCATTCTTATGAGTTACATAAAGCTCATACATGCCTAAATCACAGAGTGATACTCATTTGAGAAACAGATAAAGCAGTTGCATGGAATGGGTCTATGAGATGCTGGGGATAGGGATGAGCTCATAGTTTCCTATGTGTGGAAGGGGTGTATATGTGCATGCATGTATGAGTTGAGGATATCTGTGCCCGCCTGTGGAGGTCAGAGGTCAATGTCAAGTGTCTTCTTCGATCACACTCACCTTATTCTTTGAGACAGGGCCTCTTACTGAACCTATAGCTCACCGACTGGCTTTGTTGACTGACCAGCAATTTCCCATCATTCTCTAGCCTCTGTCTCTCAGCTCTGCAGCTATAGGCCTCATATACTGCTCGACCCTGCTTTTTTCCTGGGTGCTGAGATCCAAACTCAGGTCCTCATGCTTATAAATGCAAGCATGACCCACTGAGTCATCTCTCCAGCTGAATTCAGAGGAACTCACAATTTAAGTCAAGAGAATGACTAGAAGATAGTTGAGAGCAAACTATCCTAAGTATGACTCTTTCTAACAGATCTGATTTAAATCAGACTATCACAGCCACTTTTTGAATTTTGTCTTCCTTCCTTATTTGGTCCTTGGTTGGCCTTTTGCTATGGCAAACTTTTGATTCTTATGATGCTCATGCATACATGTTTGGGGGGGGGGTTGTCATCTAAATGTTAATGAAAAACAACAGTGAAACTATATATAACAAGTTTAGAAAATAAATAGTGAAGCTATACATTAAGAAATCTAAAAAGTATCTTTTAAACATTTGGAAAAATCCATGTGGTGGACATACCTTTAATCACAGCACTCAGGAGCCCAAGATACATAGATGTCTGTGAGTTCCAGGCCACCTAGTCTACATAGCCAGTTCCTGGCTGATCAGAGCTGTGTAGTGAGACCCTGTCAAAGCCAAAACACCAATACTAACAAGGAAATCCCACAAAACCTGCTGAGAAGTTGAAACATCAGTATGGAATCAGGTCACTTCCTATTCCTCCCTGATGTGTTTGTTTACTTATTCCTTTATTTTAGTCTGTCAACTGAGACTAGACTGATTTTTAGGTCAAACTTTATGTACAATATAGTCTGCTTTAGAGATTGTCTTCCTAGGACCCCCTGGGAAGCTAAATTGAGAAAAACATGGTTTGTAGCACACTGTTTCTTTTCTTTTCTTTTCTCTTATCACTAAGTCATAATCTTAAACACGGTAACTTAGTGACCAATGGACTTGCCCCGGCTCCTGAAGACACACCAGCAAGACCAAAACTTTCTTAGCATTCACTTTCCTAATCAACTTGCATTTCTGTTTCAGGGAAAGTGGAACAAAGATGGTCCTGGGTTTGTCATCCCCCCCAAGTCATATCCCATTTAGAGCGAACTTTGCATGCCGTAATGTCAAATGTCATTAGGTTTGACATACATAATTGCATTAAGCTACAGTGATGATCTGTAATGAGACATTGAATTTCCTCCCCCAAAATCAGTCACCAAAGCACATTTTCTTCTGATGAATTAATTAATAAAATACTAGGCTCCTTATGCAAAATATATGTCAGCGATTCCCGAGTGTGTCAATGCTCTAACTATTCTGAATAAAAAAGCAGAGGCCTGAGAATGATGGAGTAACGAGCCCTGGGATTCACGCTGATGCAGACAATTTCGCCAGCCATCCCTGACAGAGTCAGTGCAGGCTGCGCTGAGAGCCAGGAAAGCAGAGCATGGCCCAACCGTCAGGAGAGGATGCCCTCACTCACATCCTCCCCAGTCAGGATCTGTTGACTAGGAAAGGCTTCTGCCAACATTGCTGTCAGGCTAATGTTGGACCACATTTTTGATGATTACAGTTATAAAACAGCTGCTTGAGAAGAGTCAAATATACAGAGATGCATGGTGTTCACGGAAATATAAGATTGTACTAGTTCTATGTGTAGGAACAAGGGAGATGAATTGGTTGGTAAAGGGCTTGTCATACAAACCTGAGAACCTTTGTCCAGATCCCTGCATCTACATAAAAGCTTGAGCATGAAAGCATAGTTATAATACTAACATTGAGGAGGCAGAAATAAGAGGATCCCTGGTGTCTTGGTTAGGGTTTCACTTCTGTGAAGAGACACCATGACCAAGGCAACTCTTACAAGGGAAAACATTTAATTAGGGCCGGCTTATAGTTTCAAAGGTTCAGTTTATTATCATCATGGTGGGATGCATCCAGACAGACATGGTGCTGGAGAAGTAGCTGGGAGTTTTACACCTTCATTGAAAGGCAGCCAGGAGGAGACTCACTTCTTCAGGCAGCCAGGCTGTCTTCCATACTGGGTGGAGTTCTAGCAAAGGAGGTGACCCCAAAACCCACCAACACAGTGACATACTTCCTCTAACAAGGCCACATCTCTTCCAATAAGGCTATAGCTCCTAATAGTGTCATTTCACATGGGTCAAGCATATTCAAACAACTATACCTGTGGTTTGCTTGCCAAGTGGTCTTGCTGAATCATAAACTTAAGGTTCAGTAAGACATTGATTCTCACCCTTGTCTTATGCCAGTTTTTAATACAATTCCTCAAGTTGAAGTGACCCCCAACCATAAACTTATTTTGCTCCTGCTTCATAACTGTAATTTTGCTACTGTTATAAATTATAATGTAAATATTTATATTTTCTGATGGTCTTAGGAAATCCCTGCAAAAGGATCATTTGACCCCCAAAGGGATTGAGAACCACTCCAGTAAAAGATTCTGTCTCAAAAATAAGGTAGAGAAGTGATTAGGAAAGATACCTGATATCATTCTGTGGCCTACAAAGGAACACAGACACACACACACACATTTATTACATGTATAAATGTCCATTAAACAAAATAAAACAACTCAAAGTAGTTCTTAGTAAATATCACTCTGGAGCAAAATTAGATCATATTTCTTTCAAAATTCTCTGTAATTTTATAAGTTAAAAGAGTTGTTCAAAGCTGGGCGTGGTGGCGCACGCCTTTAATCCCAGCACTTGGGAGGCAGAGGCAGGTGGATTTCTGAGTTCGAGGCCAGCCTGGTCTACAGAGTGAGCTCCAGGACAGCCAGGGCTATACAGAGAAACCCTGTCTCGAAAAACCAAAAAAAAAAAAAAAAAAAAAAGAGTTGTTCAGTTTATATGTTGAAAGAATAAGTTCAGTGTGACTAGACACTTGTGGTCCACAGGCAGAACCTTAGACCAGTAGATATTTCCAGATGTCAGGGCCCCAGGATTCTTCCCATCATCCCAGAAATGACTTTGGACAGAACTTCCTGTCCTTATTCTTTTGATGTACAAAGAAATGTGGATGCTAACCTTCTAGTGTCTTGCTGATCAGACTTGGTACATATCTGAACTATTCAAATTTCCTGAAGTTTTGATGTCATCCAGTTCTTTAGACAGTATCATCTCCCTGATGGGCAGCACTCTGGGCCCACAAGAGTCCCCTGGCTGCCAGAGTGATGTCAGCCCTGCCCTGTGAGACCAAAATCAGCAGCTGCAGTTCTTTGCATCAGGGATGAGTCAGATATAATGGCTGAGTCATCCTTTCTTTCTTTCTCGGTGCTCTTTCTAGAAAATGCCTCATGATAGACAGTCTCAGAGCTGGCTGCTTACTGTAATATTGCTTGTGTAATGGGCTGGTGGTGAGCCATGCCCTGCAGTATCCCATGACAACGCTTAGGTGATGCGTCCACTTTAATTAATCCTAGGATTTATTCACCACAGAATGGGGTTTATTTTTCTATTTCTTGTGTCTCAGGTGGAGAGTATTGTAGTTTCATTTGTTTGGTTTGCTTTTCAACCAAGCCATTAGAAGGTTAAGTAAATTACCCAAATTGATACAGCCGGAGAACTTTGACCCTGTTCTTCATGTTCACTGGCTTGTCTTACCTTAACTTAAAATTACCTGAGTTACATCAACTTTTACATTTTTTATCTAATTTTTTTTCATGCAATATATTTTGGTGTTGTTTCCCATTCACCGACTCTTCTCAGGTCCTTCCTACCTCCTTAACCATCCAATTTAATGTTCTTTCTTTTTCTCTCTTAAAAAAAAAAAAAAACAAGACAAAACATATCAAAATGAAACAAAACCTCTCTCTTACACACAAACACGTTGGGCTGTGAAAAGCAGTCTGTGTTCTAGGTTGAGCGAAGCTTTCTTCCGGTGACCCAGTAGAGAATTCTACAAGGGACGGAACAGTAAAGCCATGCTTCCCAGACGTGGCTGACTCCATGAGTCCTCTAACTCCATTATCCTGTGCTGTCTATCACGTAGACAATGCCTCAAGCTCCCATTATCCTGGCTGGACTCCACCAGCCAGTAACTGACCACAGCCAGGTATGCCCCGCCCCACAGACAGGTAGCCCAGTCCACCATATAAGGGGCAGTTTGCCCCTCCCCTCTCTCTCCTCTTCTCTCTCTCTTCTCTCTTAACCTCTTACTCTTGTCTTAACCCTCCCTTCCCCCTCTCTCCAGGTGGCCATGGCCAGCCTCTACTTCTCTACCTTTTCTCTATCTCTTTTCTACAATAAAACATCTTAAGACCATTAATTGCCTCTTTTTAACTAGGCTCGCCGTGTTGGCCCAGTGTTTGCAGCTGTGAGACGGGACCAGGCACACACCACTGCCTCCACTTTTCTTCCCTGATCCCTCTCTCTCTCCTGCCCCAGGGCCGACTGAGCTGATCTGTGGCTCCCGATTTGTTCTCAGCTCCTCCGTGGTGTCCAGCATCGCCTGCAATGCCCAAGGGCTAGAACCTTTGTCCTTGGCCTTCGTGAGGCCCAGGGACCCCCTGCAGCTGTCCCCCTTGGCTCCCTGAGGACTTAGATCCAGACACCCACCCTGAATTGGGGTGCACAGACAGACACCCCGTCCACCCACTCAGAGTACCAGACCTCTGGCAGGACGTGGGTCCTTCTTTCCCATCCCTTTTGTTTTCCCCACCACTTCGGTGTCAGGCACCTGGCAAATGGCCCAGCACAAACACATATACAAAATAAAACATAAAAAGTAAACACTGAAGTTCATTTCATATAAACCAAAGACTCCTGAGCATGGAGCCTGCCCTGGAGTGTGGTTGATATAAATGGTGAGGTGCCATTGGAAAAAACTGTTTACTCCCTTTGCCAGAGAGTAGCAACTGCACATAGCTTCTTAGATAGGGGCGAGGCCCATTGTCCACTTCCCTCTCTCAGTGCTGGAACCCCATGTGGCTCAAACCTGTGCAGGTGCTATGGATACTGGTACAGTCTCTGTGAATTCATAGTACATGAGTCCTGTTGTGTCTGGATGACACTGGTTTCTTGTTATCAGCCACCACCTCTGGCTCTTACAGTTGTTTGATTTCCTACTCCACATAGATCCCTACACCTTGAAGAGAGGGCCTTAAATTTAAATAATGAAAAAGACCAGCTTTCGAGGCAGATAGTATAAAGTGGTAGTCATGTGTCTGTGAAGTTCAGGACATGCTGCCCCAAGTACATCACCATAGCACAGGTCCTGGCACCTGGGATGGATCTTGTTCATTTCGTGTTTTATTTTTGTTATTCTGAGACAAGATCCCATTCTGTAGTGCAGCCATGGATGAACTGGGTACCTGAAAGGGAGGCTGGAAATGAAAAAACAGGGGCCCGGGGGGGGGGAGGAAGGAAGAGAAGGATGAAGCCAGTACAAAGGTTTCTGATCAAGGCTCAAAGTTTAATGTTTAGCACTGTATTTATATAGGGAGAGCCCACAGACCCATCCTTTGTTTGTTTCAGATGGATTTAGTTGGAAAGCAAGCTCAACAGGCAGTCTGCTCCTGTAGGAAACTGCAGGTGCTGCAAGATGGAAGACTCCATCTAGGTTGGTGGAAGACCAACTGTGGCAAACACTTAAGATCTATTTAGCCTGTTCAAGGCTGGTGGCTGGGCACACTGTAGCCCAGGCTGGCCTGGAACTCATGGTGACACTCTTGGTTCAGCCTCCTAAACTCTGGTATTTTACATATGTGAGCTGCCACGTCTCGCCTAAAATAGATGTGATTGTTTGCTGTTGTTGAGACAGGGTCTCACTGTGTATCCTTGACTTGTCTAGACCTCATCATTTCAACCAGACTGGTCTCAAATTCATGAGAGATTCACCTACTACACCCAGGTTAGATTTTCTTATCTTTCTCTAATGAGGTCACAAGACCATATTTAAATGGTGCCTTCTTCTATCCAGAGCGCCAGAGATAAAGAAAGCCAATGGTCACAGAGAAGAATCTTAACACTCAAGCTTTGTTAATCCCATCCCCATTTTCTCCATTGCTGTATTCCTTTCATTAAACTAAGACATAAAATTATACACATAATAGCTCTTCACTGCCATGTGGAGGCTCCATGTCACACAAAACTAAGATTAAATAAGTAAAATTGCTATGTTTTCCTCTTGTTAATCTGTCTTTCTACAGGGCCGCCCTCAGCTCTGAACCCAATAATAGATGGTGAGAGATGTTTTTCCTCCTCTGCAATTTAGGCCCGTTTGAAATATCAGTCATCTGCTTCAATGGTGTTTATTAAGCACATGCTATGTTCCAGGAACACAGTGGAAAAGAAAGAGAGATCCTTACTTTACGGAGCTTATATACTGACCTGGGGGTGAGTCTAGAGACATATTTAGATATCATAGTCCATACACTCACACATGCACACACTCACACTCACACACACACACACACACACACACACACACACACACATACACACACACACACAGGATGAAGGAAGGTCAAAAAGCATTCGTGGCACCACGATTGTGTGACATGTTTGAGCACGACCTAGCTGATCTTTGACAGCCCTCTGAGAAATCTCCCCAAAGATATGCTCTGTGTTTCTGTGAAGGTCAGAACAGAACAGAACAGAAGACCAGGCAGAGGGGGCATCAGTCTCAGCCCCAACCATAACAGGCTGCATGGCCACAGCATGTTATTTTGTTTTGGTTTTTGATTTTTTTCTGAGACAGGGTTTCTCTGTGTAGCATTGGCTGACCTGGAACACACTCTGTAGTCCAGGCTGGCCTCGAACTCAGAAATCCGCCTGTCTCTGACTCCCAAGTGCTGGGATTGCCACCATAGCCTGGCTCACAGCATGTTATTTAACACAAGTAGTCCTTTAACAGAGGCACAGTATCAAAATACCAGAACTTATGTAAATTATAAAGAGCAGAGAATGGCACATAGCAATTGCTCATCCAAGGCAGTCCTTTCTATCTTTGCTTGAGAAACATTTTGAGATTCAGACTCTGAATTTAAATTTTTTCCTTTGCCTTGGTTTCTATTTATCCCCCTGCTGCTGAGCAAAGGACTGCAATTAAAAAAAAAATCACTAGAAACTGTACAAAGGTGATGCAGCTCATGAGTTCCTAGGAAGTCTGAGAGGCAGGGATAACTTGATTTCTAGGAGAGCAAGAGAACAGGGATGGCTCCCTCCTGAGCTGGCAGTACTGTATGCCCAGGCCCCATAACAGCAAATAGGGAGACAACAAAAGTGTTCTCAGAAGAAACCAAATGAAGTTTGAAGTCAAAGAAAGTATTTTAATATGGAATCGCCAGTTTGAAGGAAAGAATTATGAAAATAAACTAAACTAACTACTGTGCCCTGCCCTTTCTCTCTCTCTCTCCCCCTCTCTCTCCCTCTCCCCCCCTCTCTGTATGTGTGTCTATGTCTAAGACAAAGATAGGATCTTGTAAGTCAGTTGGTTCTTCCAACCAAGCCTTCCCTCCTAGGTTTCCCTCCCTCTCAGTATCACCATGAAGTTATGAAGCCAATAGTGACCACTCCATGGTAAAGTCAGAATCCCCATGGACCATTCAGAATTCACTTCACAGCCAAACCCAACAACACTATTGCACATTGCTTTTCCGCTAGCAAGATCATAAAATCAAACATTTAACATATTTATATGGAAGAGAAGCTCCCAACAGTAAAGTCCTTACATTCCTGAAAAAGTCAGAATGCAGGTTTAAGCAGTCCCATGGGAGTCAGATTTACCACATTCACCAAATCCTTCCACCCAGCGTTTCTGTGGACCACCCAGTCAAGGTTTTTGCTCAATTTCCTATATTCTCCATCTCCCCTAGCCCAGAGATTTAATAGAAATTCCCCTTGAAGTGGTGTGACCCTGCAGGTCAGTCGAGTGCATGTGCACGGCAAAGGCTGCTATTTTTATGGACAAACTTCTTTGGTGGGAAGTCCAGGCGGGCCTGGTCCCCTGGCTGCCCCGGGTGCTAAACACAAGCAGAAGCAGGTTTTGATTTTCACGACCTTATTTCAACTAAGATGACTTCTGTTCTTAGTCCTGAGGATTCACAAGTTGTTAAAGTTATTAATAAGGAGATGTGCTGTCAGCAGGGCAGTGGCGTTTTCGTGGCTGGATGTTTGCAAAAGGCTTTAGCCGCTTGATTTGTTAAAAGAAAATTTTACCAGATGGGTAATAAATGAACAGGCTTCTGGATACTGACTCCAGGAAGGCAATTTAAAACATGGATAACACCCCCTTTCAGAGACTGAACCCTTTGCTATGGCAAACCACAAATGAAATTAAAACTAGTTAGAGAACCACCCCAACGTGCACACATAAGGAGACTTTCACAACTTGTAGCCCAAAGCTCTGCTACCTCTCCACAAGAGAGCCTGTCCTCCGCAGACATTCCTTCACACTGCCTAGAAGGCAGACTCTTCTTGAGACCACCTCCAGGAAAACTTATCTTTCAGTTCTGAATCCAGGCATGCCTAACATGCAGAACAGGATCATACATACCCATCAATAAGGAGAAGTCTCCCGCCAAGGACCTGCTGTGCACATCCCTAGACGGTCTACCTTTGCAAAACTGATTTTTCTTTTTCTAATGTAAGAAATACATGAATATATTTTTCCTTTGTTATATATACATGTTCCAGTTCCTGATTTTCTCAAACAGTAGAGACAAGGTTAAATTCTCTCAGTTCATTCCTGGTCTGTTTTCATCTTCTGGAAGGTATCGGTATGGTTTGCAGTACCTCTTTCAGATCCCTTCCGTTCACTTGAGCCCACACACAGGTTACAACCGCAGTGTTACTCAGTAATTCTCTTTCCATAAACAAAATGGAAGCTGCTTTAATGTATTTTTCACTGTCTGTCTGTGTTAAAACTTGCTTTGTACCTCATTGGTTTTTTGTTTTGTTTTTGTTTTTGTTTTTGTTATGTGCATTTAGAACACAATTATGGTAGTGCTGGTCAACTGGTTCCTCAATGATGAACTTGGACTCTCATATTACAAGTGTGTTTTTTCTTCATATTCTTCCTAATCTAAGAAGCTGGACATAATTATGGCACTCGAGAATCTAATTAATACACAAGAAACTTAAAACTGGAGCATCAGACTTCAAGGGATCTATTTTGCAAAAGCAACAAAAAAGTTTAAAGAAACTTTTCTCTTCTTATTTTTTCCTTTCTAGTTAAAACTAATGTGAGGGAGGCTATATTTAAACAGAGAGCGTGTACACAGAAATCTCTTAAGGCTTGGGTGTGGGGAGGAAAGGTAAGGCTGAGGCTGGGGCAGCCACTTTCCTAAGGGAAAAGTTATTCCTGGAGATTTTATGGTGCTTGAGCATTTCAGTCTAGTTCTCCCAGATGTGTGCAGTGCCTGCTTTAGGTATGTTCACACACGTACGCACACACACACACGCACACACACATGCACGCACACACATATCATTACCCTCTAGTTTTGTTTTGTTGAGATAGGGTTGCTCTGCAGAGCCCTGGTTATCCTGGAACTCACTATATATAGACTAGGTTAGCCTCGAACTCACAGAGATCCTCCTGCCTCTGCCTCCCCAGTACTGGAGTTAAAGGTGTGCACTATCATGCCCAGCTACTTTTTCTTTTAAGAGCAAAACTACCTTCTCCGTTTTTTTCATCCAAATAACAGGGATAGTAATGTTTGCATAGGATCACAAAGATTAAATTTAGTAACTTACATAAAGTGCTCATTCAGTGTAGGACCTAGCACATAGAAAACAATGGGACAAATGTCAGTGTTTACCAACCTTAATAAAACAGTTGCTGTTAAGTCTCAGGTTTTCTGGCCTTTAGATGTCTAAAAGTTTTTATGGAGAGCTATTTCTTGCATTAAAAGAAGGCAGAGTAACCGGGAAAAGGCTGGGTACTAACTCAGTCGGTGTTTAAGGTCGGTCTGTAACTCTGAAAATACACAACTTAGTGTTTAGACTGTGACCATCACTTCAAATATCACATTGTGATCATTTTACCCTTGACCCTGTCCAGCCCTGGTTCTCCCATATTCTAAACCATGCCAAGGCCGTATGAGGCTGCACACAGTCCTCAAGGACTGCACACAGTCCTGCAGGTCAGCATGTGTGCTGTAAACCCTGGCCCATTCGCTGTCTCAGAAGGGAAGAGGTAAGAACAAGAGTTCAAAAGAGAAGACAACGACCCATTCCTCTGCTGTAACCATTAACATTCTTTTCTTCCGGTTGGTTATCTTCTTCCTCGGGCTCCACGTGACTGGGGGGCTCATTTAAGTGCCCGCTTCTTTGTCTTCCGAATGGGCAAGATGCAAAGTTCATCAAGAACCCGTGAATGCTGTTTACCTACAGTGATAAGCTTAAATGTCAGTCTCTCCCGTATTCTCAGACCACGACCATATTGGAATGTATGTGTTTAGTCAGGGCTATGGCTTCTTTTCTCTTGGATCAGGGGAAATAGAATGTGCTCCTGGCAGCTGGCTTTATAAAGAGCTATGAAATCTCTGAAATTGAGTTGTTTGAAGTACAGCTCTCAAGGTCACAGAGAGCCACCTTGGAGAGGTAAGGGATCAAGCTTCATCCCCCTCTAACTTTTCCCAAGAATGCTCCACACACAGGAAGGTGACTGACTCAAAGTTCCGACCCCGCAGACTCCCCTATAATGTGAAAAAGAGGACTATCCCTACCCCAGGCCCTTTCTCTGTCTCGGGAGCCAGGAGCCAGGGATTATGCAACCAGCTGGTTTCTTCTGCTTGTTTTGTTTGGGGGCTCTCTCAGCTGAACGACACCAAGAGGACTGCAAGCATGAGGCTCTGTCATGGCATCTTTGTTACCTCACTTCTTTCCATTAATCGCAGACAGAAAGGGAGGTAGCATCCAGGGCTCCCTCCAGCCAGCTGCTCATTAGCCCCTCGGAGCATGGGCAGGAGAGGCAGTGGGAAACACAGTCACCCAGCACTGGCTTCTCCACCTGGAGAACTCTCAGTCCCCACTCAGACACAGGGACTTACTTGGAGGGGAGCCGAGGACCCCCAAACTGCAAGTCTCATTGATTGACCCATGAGAACCAGCTACCAAGTCCCAAGTATCAGTTTTGTTGTGTCAGTGGGCATGGCACTATCAAAGCTGGAGTTGCGTCCCCAGGAGCTTGGCCAGCCTGTGACAGTTGGGGCTATCTGCAGACGCTTTTATTTTGCTTCTCTCAGTACTGGAACCAAAACCTAGAGCCTGTGAACCTACTACTGACATTTTTCAAGAGCACAAACTAGAGTAAGATAGAGCCATATCTGCTAGCCTAGTTCTTGTGAAGTGCTGTCTCTCTTGCTTTCTTTCCCGTGGGTGGGTGTTCCTGAGAGACAAATAGAGAGAAGGGAGCAGAGCCATCCTTCAGTCAGGTGAGTGGTAGCTGCCCACACACTGTGTGACCAAGGGCCTCTCCTAAGGACCTAAGTCTAGAAGAGACTCTAGAACCTGCCAGCTGCCTAAACTCCTAAAAGGCCCACGGCCCTTGCAGAGATCTCAGATTGCTTCCCCCAGAGGACTTGGAATTTCAAAACATTTGGGTTGGGGTTGGGATACGCAGTCATCGTCTAAAACCAGGTGATGTTAGGAACATGAAGAAGGTGGTTTTCAAAGTCACCGAGTCTGCTTTCCTGTAGGGGCAACCACCACCTGCAGCTTAGATGACTCACATGATGCTGCTGGCCTCTGTCACCCACAGATGTCACAGTAGTCGGGTACAGGTCCTCACCATCCGTATAGCCGGCTCTTGGCTTGCAGTATCCTCATTGTGGTTCCATTGCAAGACCAGTTGTCCTTTTCTTGGTTTCTTCCTTCCTTCCTACCTTCCTTTCTTCCTTCTTTCCTTTTTTTCCTTCTATTGTTGTTGCTGTTTTGAGTTTCTCGAGACAAGGTTTCTCCATGTAGCCCTGAATGTCCTGGAACAAGCTGGCCTCAAAAATCACAAAGATCCGCCTGCCTCTACCTTCTGAGTGATGGAATTAAAGGCTTGTGCCACCTACCACCCAGCTCTGTTCTCTATTTTCAAACTGATTTTTCTTTTGTGGGGAAAGAAAGATTTATCTCATCTGAAACCCTTTCTAAGTGATTCTCAACCTTCCTAATGCTCCTACTTTTTAGTACAGTTCCTTATGTTGTGGTGAGTCCCCAACCATAAATTATTTTATTGCTGCTTCATAACTGTAATTTTGCTACTGTTATGACTCATAATGCTAATATCTGATATGTAGGATATCTGATATTATACCCCAAGGGTGTCTCTCTACCCACAGGGTGAGAGCTGCTGCTCTATGGTTTTCTTTGGCCAAGTCCATCAGACAAATTTCAGTCAAAGCCATCAATAAGAAGAAAAACCAAAAAAAATAAAAAAATCTCCCATAACCAAAAGGAGACCCTAAAGAGATATAATAATAAAATGTAATGGTGCCATTTCAATGAGACCCAGGGTCAGAAAGAGGCTGTAATATAAAAGCCAAAAAAAAATCTGAATGATGATATTAGTTAATAATAATAATAATAATAATAATAATAATAAATAATGCATTGACCTGAGTTCAATGTTGTGAATAAAGGCATCACATTAATATACTAAAAATAGAGGGTGGTAGGTATGGGATCAATGGAAACTCCTTCACTACTTCCTAATTTTATATCTATCTAAGCTGAGCTATGTGCCCATCTCTTAAGAGTATTATAACAGATATATACAGTCTTCTTTGAATTTCAAGGGCCTTCAATGGACACCCAGATCCACAAACTCAACTTATATGTAATGGTACATTGTTTGTAGATGGCCTACACACGCCTTTCTGTGAACAGTTGGGCTTCTATCATTATGGATTCTACAGATGTCGACTGAAAATTTTAATAAAAAACCAATTGTATGGAATGCATTCATTTTTGGTTTTATTCTCTTAATAACAAAGTATAATATGTTTATATAATGTTTACCTGACATTAGGTATGATAAGTAACTCTATATACTATTGTAGTGGTTTGAATAAAATTAACCCCCATAGCCTCCGCATAAGGAGTGGCACTATTAGGAAATGTGGCCTTGTTCAAATAGTTATGGTCTTGTTGGAAGAAGTGCATCACTAAGGAGTGGGCTTCGAGGTCTCAGAAGTTCAATCTAGATCTAGTAGCTCACAGTTCTCTTCCTGATTCCTGCAGATCCAAATGTACAACTCACGGAAGCTCCTCTTCCAGCACCATGTCTGCATGCTGCCATGTTTCCTGCCATGACAAGAACGGACAGACCTCTGAACCTCTGAGCCAGCTTTAATCAAATGTTTTCCTTTATAAGAGTTGTCATGGTCATGGTATCTCTTCACAGCAGTAGAAACCCTAACTAAGACATACACACACACACACACATACACACACACACACACACACTCATACATACACATACACACATACACATACACACACACATACATATACACACACACTCATACACACACACACACATACATACACACACATAGACACACACACACATACACATACATATATATGAGAGACTTAGGCATATATAGATTTGGACATCCTTGCAGGGTCTTGAAACCAATGTTTCATAGACTGAGGGTCCTTGCACTTTACAAAGCTTTTCAGCAGCTTCTCTATTCTCCAATATTATTTTACATATAAAACAGTGAGAAAAAGAAGCCCCATCACAACTTTATAAATACTCACCTGAGCATCTAATTGGCAGAGCCTGCTTTACCTCTGGGACTCAAGTTCCTGCACGCACACACACACACACACACACACACACACACACACACACACACGTGCGCGCACACACGCGTGCGCACACACACAGACACACTCATACACACAGACACACACACACATACACATACACACACACACTCATACACACACACACTCATACATACACACACACATACACATACACACACACACTCATACATACACACACACTCATACACACACACACACTCATACATACACACAGACACACACACAGACACACACACACACACACTCATACACACACACACTCATACACACACACACTCATACATACACACACACACATATACACACACACACTCATACATACACATACACACACACACTCATACATACACACACACTCATACATACACACACACACATACATACACACACACTCATACATACACACACACATACACACACACTCATACATACACACACACATACACACACACATACACACACATACACACACACATACACACACACTCATACATACACACACACATACACACACATACACACACACACACACACTCATACATACACACACACACACTCATACATACACACACACATACACATACACTCATACATACACACACACATACACACACACACATACACACACATACACACACACTCATACATACACACACACATACACACACACACACACACACACACACTGAATGCCACAGGCAGCTATGCGCAGGTCAATATAAAGCACTAGCTTTCCCAAATGCTAATGCCATATGTGAATTGTCATTTATTGCTGCACTTGCATTGTTTTTCCACAGTTGTTCAGCTACATTTCCAGCCTTGGCCCACAGGCACTGGTGTTTATCAATCCTCCAAAACATAAGAGCTGACACAAGTTATAACGTACCATCTACATGGTCCTGAGAGCTTGCAGTCAGGGAAGGTCTTAGTGGTAATCTTACATAGTTGAACAAAATATACCAAGCAAAATATTCCATTAAATCCTGTGAATGGACAATGATGGAAAGGCTATCTTACGTGTAAAAGATGAGACCACCCATATGGCACCTTCACAAATTGCTCTGGAACAAAACAGAACATTGCAATTGCATGTGTGTTAACTGAGCAAGTCTCACAGAGTACTTATCTCGTGGTGGTCTGAAGCCCAGAGAAGTTCAATAAAATGCAAAGTATTGCATTTATAATAAACACTTTTGTCATATTTATTTATAAATGTGAGCAAAACTTTAAATTTTATATATTGAAAATGATTGCATGTCGTTCTTTTTGGAAATAATATCATAGCATTTGCTCACTGAAGTTTTATAAGCAAGATTTCCACTCAGTGGCCTGACATTTCTCATATTTATTTAATACGTTAACATCCTAAACATCTCTCAAAAACCTTCAATAGTGTCAGCATTAGCTCTCTTACAGAAGGCCTTCCCTCTAGGAACTCCAACATTATTTGTAAATGTCCACACAAAAGAACATTCCAATTGCTTATAGGAAAATGAACTGTCAGAAAATAATATCCAACTTCTTGTAGACAAAGAAACTCCTGACTGAGTAAAATACCTGGCTACTCGCAACTGCTTTCTAACATATGATTTATCAAAAAGATAATGGTATGTCTCCTGAAGTGGTGGTGCGTGCCTTTGACTCCAATACCAGGGAGGTATACACATGAGGCAATCTGTGAGTTCAAGGCCTGCCCGGTCTATGTAATGAGTTCCCAGATAGTCAGGGAGCCAGGGTTATGTAGAGAGATTCTCTTCTCAGGGGAAAAAAAAAAAGAATAAGCCGGGCGGTGGTGGCACACGCCTTTAATCCCAGCACTTGGGAGGCAGAGGCAGGTGGATCTTTGAGTTCGAGGCCAGCCTGGTCTACAGAGTGAGTTCCAGGACAGCCAGGGATACACAAAGAAATCCTGTCTCAGAAAACCAAAAAAAAGAATAAGACAATGATATACGTTCAGTTCGAGACAGGAGGCCAACACAATACCAGTTCCCTTCCCATTAAGTAGGCACTACTTTTCTGAATGAAAATATCCCTGAAAAAAAAAAACTGATCCAACTATGATTTGAAACTGGAAGGCAGATATTAAGGGAGACCTAATAAGTGAGAGCCAGAATATTGGGATCATATGTTATCTACCCCAGTCTCTATAGCCGAAAAACTCACTGTCTCATGAGGATCTCGGGTTAAATGTTCAACTTGCTCTGCTTCCTGCTTGCTGGGCCCAGACTGAACACAGAATTGCTTGTCCTGTGAAGACAGGGAAGTAACTTGTGTGAATAAAGTGGGTGGACTGTTCGCTGGAGCACAAGGGTGCATCATGGTCTACCAGCCCCGGCCGTTGGTTGAGTTAGACAGACGCTATGAGACTCCGGAAGCTAACACTAAATTCCAATCCTGCTTACATCTTTTCTTTGCTTTATGTCTTCTTTCATTTTATTTTTGGAACAAGGCTTCCCTACGTAGCCCTGGCTGGTCTTGAACTTGCTATGTAGACCAGGATGGTCTTGAACTCACAGATTCACCTGCATCTGCTTTCCAAGTGCTGGGGTTACAGTTGGGAACCACCACTGCTGGCAATTTTGTTTCACTTTTCTGACACAGGGACTCACTCTGTAGCCTTGGTTGACCTGGAACTCTGGATGAGCAGGCTACCCTAGAACTCAGGTTCACCTGCCTCTTCCTTCCAAATGCTGGGATCAAAGGCATGAACCACCACAACCAGCACTTACGTCTATTAAATCAAATAGGAAATCAAGGTCTGTGCGAGTTCCTATTAGAAAGAAAACAAATAGGAAAAACAACAACCACACAGATTGAACAAGAAAGTTTTCCAGACACTAGGAGAATCCACACTAGATTTTTTTTTCTTATTATCTTTGGAAGCATTCCAATCTCACTTTGCAGTGACTCTGTATACCAGAGTTACATGGAGCCTGGCTTGAGGTAGCATCGGGGCTCTGGTTTTGGCACGAGTACTATAAAATCGCTGTTCCACTGCCATCAACGGTTCAACCTAGAACAAGATTCTGGCCACCTTAAGCCTTACCTTCTCCTCCATGGAAAACTGAGCACTCGCCTCCTAGAGCTGTTGTTAGGATTAAATTAGAGGATGCATGCAAATCGCTTAGCAGCAAACATATTCCTGATGCTTTTGGTTTTTGAGCAGCAGAGGAATGACAGACCTGGCACTTACCAGCATTATCATGCAGGTCATCTATTCAACCAGTGGGAGACTTGCTTTCCCAGCTACATCCACTATTGACTCAGGTGACGCTCTGGGTCAGCTAAAACCCATAGCAGCTCTACAAGTGAGGCTCTTTTCACCCATCAGCATAGACTGAGGAAACTAATTTCGGCGGGGGGGGGGGGAGCAAATGAGTTGCTTTGCATTTATGGCTGTTAAGAGTTCGGTCTGTGCCCTAAAGTATGATCATTATCTTCCAAAGTTGATTGGAAGTGTGGTGCGTAGAATTAAAGCGTCAGAGCCTTGGCTCAGTCCCTCTGTTTGCTATACAAAAGTAATAATAGAACCTACCTCACAGGACTGCTGCTCAGATGGCATGACATAACGGCCAGAAAGCTTTTAAGCAGAGTGCCTGGAACAGGAGCACTCCCTGTGCCCAAGTGGTCACGATGCCGATGCCGATGCTGATGCTGATGCTGATGATGTATAATGCTCAGCGTGATGCTGACGCTCCTCTTGTTACCAACGCATAGGAAAGGCAGATGACGCTGATGCTCCAACAGATCTGGGAAATGATAGCTCAACAAGACATAAATCACCTAACAGAATTATTCTTTGGTGTCTGTTTGGCAGGTTTCTTGGGATGCTCTGCCAGACTACGGACAGTGAATATAAGACAATGTGCTGATGAGCCTGTCCTCATTTATGGTGTAAATGGCTTAATGGGCTCCTTAGTCCAAGAGTCATCTCTCTTTTAGCAATGCCTTGCCTACAGAGCTAAATTCTCTAGAGTTTTAAATGCCTGCCTGTCCCCCATTGTGTGTATGTGTGTGTGTGTGTGTGTGTGTGTGTTATTGGGTAGGATAAATGGGAAACATTGCTTTTTATCTCCAATCAGGGGCATTCTAGCCATAACTGACTCAAGTATGATGCCGGAAGCTCTGGTCACAAGTGAAGATTCACTCGAAGCCATATGAATGCACATGTGGAGAAATTAATCCTTGGGAGTATTCTCATTTCTTCCATCCCGTTCCTACTTTCTGATGCTGCTAAATATATGTTTATAACCCCGAATATTCAAGAGGTACAATTACATCCATCAGTTCTGTCCCAGGACCACTGTTACTGCCCAGGTGAAGGGCCTCACTTCTTTCCTCCAAACCACATCTACAGCGAACACCTTCTCTTAAGACACTGAAATAGCCTTAAGATGTTTCCAAGACTACCTTTTACTTTCTATTCCCCATTCTCTATTTTCAACTTCTAGAGAAAAAAAACTTTAAAACTCAGAAGAGCAAGCAGCATACACTTCCAAAACAAGTTTTAAAAAACTCAATATAGATATAGAGAAAATGAAATCTGTACTCCCGACAGATTAAAGCTCTGCCCCTATTTGGTTGAAGCCCCCAATGCTTTCTCCTGGCCTGAGCCACCCTGTCTGATTCCCTGTGCTCACAACAACTTCACGTCACACAGTCACACAGAAGGCCAGCCTGATGTCAAGTATGCATCTGCTTTCAGCTGTTGCTGAAGGTGTTGTACAAAATCTAACTTCAACACAATTTTTCTCCCCTATCCCGTACTGTTATGCCATACTGCATAGACATTTCCAGCTCCAGGACACAGTTGTAGCCAGAAATTTAAATGGGTGCATTGTTGAGGACTCAATATGGGCTGTCCACTGAAGAGTTGTATGGCTGAACAATTGGTTGGTCCCCAGCTGCTGATGGTGTTTGGGAGGCTGTGGCATCCTAAGGAGGTAGGGGCCAAGCTGAGGAGCCAAGTCACTGAGGAATAGGTCTTAGGAGTTCCATCTCAGCCCACGTCAATTTCTGTCTCTCACAGTTGGTCTGCCTACATGTACAGAACCTAAGCTGCCCCAGTAGACTGTTGCCTCCAGAACTGAAGGCACAATAAAGCCTTCCTCCATGATGCTGCAGCTTGTCAGGTATCTATTGGGCTATCCTGTGGTCACAGTGGCAATAAACAAACAAACAAACAAATACAAAATTATTATTCATATTACATGTGAGCCAAAATTTATCTGCTAGTGGACACATGTTGTTTTCTAGATTTTCCTACTAAACAATAATTGAATGTCCTCTCTCTCTCTCTCTCTCTCTCTCTCTCTCTCTCCTATTTATTTATTTATTTAATGTATATGAGTACACTGTAGCCATTACAGATGGTTGTGAGCTACCATGTAGTTGCTGGGAATTGAACTCAGAACCTCTGGAAGAGCAGTCAGTCTTCTTAAACACTGAGCCATCTCTCTAACCCTCTCTCTCTTTCTGATGTCTATGTCTGCCTCTCTCTCTCTCTCTCTGTGTGTGTGTGTGTATACAAATTCTTTTATTTCTGAGGATCAAATTCTGCAGGCATTTGGATTCCAACGTTTTAGATTACAAAGCAGGTATGTGGGGGGGGGGTGTCCTGGGTTATATAATTGAACAATGTACCTAGCTTTTGGCTTCTCTTTCCCTAAACATTGTCTCTCTGGATATTTTCATAGTTACATACACAGCAGCAGTGTTCCCAGGCTACTTAGAACCCATTACCTGGGTGAGGGGGAGAGACGGCTGCTGTCACTCTGTGGAGGAGGGGCAGGAAATTAGTCCACAGGCAACTGCTAAGAAGTGTTTGGCATTCTAGTGAAACTCGCTGCGTTTTTCCACTGAAACAGTTTCAGTCAGGAGTTCAATGGAGCTGAAACGGCACCACAAAAACACTGGTACCCAATGACAGGTACATTAGGGCTAAGAAGCTAAGGATTTGTGGACCAGAATAGAAATGTAACCAACGTTTATGGCATGGCTTTGGTGGGAATGTGCACTTCAAATGACAAACACTAAGCAATCTTTTTATGACCCTGCTGGCTTCTGAATTAGAACAGCACCTAACCTAGTGTTTTAAGCGTAGTGTGAGAAATTGCAGAGCCTAACCTGGGGCTTGGGAGAGAATGGTGGACCTTGAAACACAGTTACAGACTGATGGGGGATAATGTTGACCCCTAGAGTCTCCCCTAAAGACATTCTCAGGAAGTGAGAGCTATTCCTCAGCTGAGGTATTCTGCTTCTTATTTTTGCACGGACACACTCCTACAGGATCAGGGAACAATGAGTCAAAGGGACCTTTTAGGGGGAGAGGCTTACCAAGAGAGCCTAGAGGACCCATGCAGCACCAGAGACCCTGGATAAATCTCTCTAGCATCCAGTTCTAGGAGAATGCTAGAGGTCTCAGGAGAAGGTTGGAGAGTCTCACATTCCTATGGAGGCCCAAGTGCAAAAGAACTCCAGTGTTTGCTCGTACAAGGGCCCGAATATCGGGATGAAAAATGCAAAGCATTGAATAAGACACAGCAGAGTATGACTTGGTCAAACCATTAAGCTTTCTCTCTTTACCTTCCTTATTTCCTTATTCAGCGAGGTGGCTACCATTGGCAGCCTTCTTGCAGGTATAACCCAAGAATTAAGAGAGAGGGTGTCAGCTGGGCGGTGGTGGCGCATGCTTTTAATCCCAGCACTTGGGAGTCAGAGGCAGGCGGATTTCTGAGTTCGAGGCCAGCCTGGTCTACAGAGTGAGCTCCAGGACAGCCAGGGCTACACAGAGAAACCCTGTCTCAAAAAATAAAAAAAAATAAAAAATAAAAATAAAAAAAAATAAAAAAAAGAGAGAGAGGGTGTCTGGAAAATATTTTGACATTGAACCTGGGCCCTGGTAAGTAGTGATCTTAGTATTCTATTGCTATGAAGAGATGTCATGGCCATGCCAACTGTTACAAAGGAACTGAGCAGGCAGCACAGAGAGAGAGAGAGGAGAGAGAGGAGAGAGAGAGAGAAGAGAAAGAGAGAGAGAGAGAGAGAGAGAGAGAGAGAGAGAGAGAGAGAGGAAAGACAGACACACACACACATACACACACACACACATACACACACACACACACACACACACACACACTGGGCCTGGCTTGGGCATTTGAAACCTTGAAGACCACCCCACAGTGACGTACTTCTTCCAGGAAGCTACCCTTACTCCAACAAGGCCAGACCACCTAAGAGTGCCATTCCCTGTGAGGCTTGTGCCTCCCTCACCATCCCATGAGGGATATTTTCACAGGAGGGCCATCGCCACAATACTCAACGACTGTTAAAATGTCACATCAAAGATGACTGCTACCACACTCACCTTTGTTACCTAATGATTCTGTCCCTAGTAGAATTTCCAGAAATTTTCTACAGTAGTTGTTTCTAGAGCTCTAGGACAAGCACACACGTCCTAGAATCACTATCAGTACATCTCCACAGGCTCCCACATCGTGGGAGTCTCTAAGCAACCGGGATCTGCTGGGGGTTAAAGGTCACCAGTTACCAGGAAAGGGCATGAAGGGTAACAAGCGGCAGACAAGCTTGTCCCTTGTACTTAAGCCTGTGGAGAGCTGCGACTCCAGAAAAGGATGGTGGAAATTAAAAGCGCAACAAAATAATGGCCGTGGGCAGAGGAGTAGAGCAACAGGAAGCAAGATTACAGGTGGCTAGACATTACAGGTGCTAAAGGGAGGAGCAGCATTGTTCATCCAAGATTGACTTGATGCTCTCCGCACTGACTTGGAGCCCTTAGGCAAACCATCCCAGTTCCTGGACTTCTTTTTTTTTTAGTTCACTCAAATGAAAGAATCGAGCCCACGATGTTAAGGTCTCTTCTTTCCTGTCCTAGTTCTTCTACAATGCTGCTCAGCATATGGCTGTCACAGAGCTTGCTGGCGTATTTGCTAAGTCCTGGTGGAAAACGAAGTCAGCCATTGCCCTTCCTAGCGGGTGTTGCAGGTCAGCCAAGGAGACGTAGGAGAGGTTTGTGCCTCTCTCACCATCACAGCGCACCAGGTTCAATCATTCCCTGACAGAAAATGACTCCCATGATCACCATGTTACTGAACCCCTTCGATGGAAATAGGGCATTTTCTCTTGTCTTCCTGCCAACTTTTCAGCTCCAGAGATGTGGCTTTTAGGATTTCCCATAAAAGCCCAAAGTGGCAACATAAATAAACTTCCCATAGTAATTATCCACCCTGTTCTCTGCCTCCCAATGGTAACTCTTATCTTTCTTCTTGGTCTTCATCCCCCACAAAGCTCTGAGATTTATTACCTGAGTGAAGCAATCCATCGTGTGGGATAAATACTGACTCCTTCCACTGGGCCGTCCCGTGCTTTGGTGACTTCCATAATGAAACTGGGGTTCATGGAACACAGAGCCTGCGATAATAATGGTTCATTTTTCTCTTGGTTACATATTTACAAAATGAGCGACTTTCAGTGAACTTTATTGCTTTTCTATATCTTATTCTCTTGGGTCCCTTGAAAAATGCAGTTGCAGGGCTTGAGTCAGGGTAGCAAAAAGAGCATCAATGTTAGTAGGTCATGCAGCCCAGCTTCTTAGAAGGAGGCTTAGGACAAACAAAGTGGACAACCCTGAATACCACTCCCTCGCTGATAATATGAGATTTTTAGAAGTGGCCATTATAAAGCACCTAATTTTGTGTTTGGCAAACAATAAGTTTTTAATTAGTGTGCTGGTATTCACATGCTAAAAATCTGGATGAGGGGGTGGTATAGGGACAGAGCTCAGGAGGTAAAAGCATTGGCTATTCTTGGCAGAGGACTCAAGTTCAGTTCCCAGCACACACATGATGGCTTACAGCTCTCTCTAACTCCAGGTCTAGGAATCCAACACCCTTTACTGGCCTCTATAGGTACTGCACACATATGGTATGCATACATGCATACAAGCAAAACACTCATACACATAAAATAAAAAAAATATAATTAAAAAAAACCATAGCTCTAAAGAGTGACATAATTTATACTAATTTAACTTGGATTTTTAGCGTTACTTTGTTATAAACATTGCAGAAGCCACACCATTAAGACCCGAGGTAAAAGAATCGTTTAAAGGACTCTGTGCACGGGGACTTGCTGTCATAACTCTCTACAAATGTCTTTTAAAGAAAAGTTAATGGTATAGGTCATCTTGCCCCCCCGCAAAAAAAAAAAAAAGATGTTCCCAGAATGGGAACCAAAATGGATATAATTTGAGAAAAATTTGAGAACAAACATTCTGAGTATTATTTTGTTTCTTAGTCATTATGGTATAACCCATGCTTAATAAAGGTTCACTGAGCACTTACCCCGTATCACTATTTGTTTCAGGGCCCATAATAAAACAGGTCAAGTCAAGAACACCCTGACTTCCTCAAGCATCCCCATTAATGCAAATGATTTGGAATTTTCCTAGCCAATAGGTTCTAAGGCCACTGAGTACATATGTCTACTGGGTTGTATAGTTTTATGTCAACTTGATACAAGCTAAGGTTATCTGAAAAAAAGGGGACCTCAGTGTGGAAAAGACCTCCTTGAAATTCAGCTATAAGGCATTTTTTTTTAAATTAGTGATTGATGGGAGAGGGCCTAGCCCATTATTCTGGTGCCGTCCCTGGGCTAGTGGTCCTGGGTTCTGTGAGCAGGTTGAGTAAGCCATGCAAGCAAGCCAATAAGCAGCCCCACTCCATGGCCTCTGCCTCAGTTCTTACCTCCATGTTCCAGTCCCCCTCGAGTTCCTGTCCTGACTTCCTTCAGTGACAGACTATGATGTGGAATCGTAAGCCAAATAAACCCTTTGTTCCCCAACTTGCTTCCTTGCAGCAATAGAAACCCTAACTAGGACAACTCCTCAAATTTTTCATTTCATTTTGCTTTGGCTTTATTTGAGACTTGATCTATCTACACAGTACTGGCTGTCCTGGAGCTCACTATATAGACTAGACTCGTCTCAAACTTGCAGAGATCCACTTGCCTCTGCCTCCCAAGTGCTGGGATTAAAGGCATACACAACCACACCTGGCAAGTACTCAATTTTTTACAAATGTTAAGATTTATTCAATGTGTATGTTTATATGTCTACGAGTATGCTTACGCTCTGTGTGTAGTTGTGTCCTTGGAGGCCAGAAGAGGATCTGGAGCTGGAGTTACAGGCAGTTGTGAGCTACTTAACATGGAAGCTGGAAACACAATCCAGGTCTTCTTCAATCAGCAAGTGTTCATTTCTCTAGCATCTCAAATTAATTTTTTTATTTTATTTTAGCCATATAGCTCAGTGTTAGAACATTTAATGAACATGCATAAGACTCCAGGTTCAATCTCTACCATCCAACACAAAAACAAAATAATAAAAATTTAAACTAGTCACATTTTAAGCATGGATAAACATAAGGTGGGTAGAAATAGGTATAGATATTTCAGTCATCACAGAACGTTCTATGGACACACAAATTGCAAATTGAAAGGCTGTGCATCCACATACAGGGTGGCGAGCTTGCCAATATGGTCACAACTACCCTACCCTTAGAAGCTGCCCCAACCTTCTCTCAACTGAGGACTGAGGTTTACAATCCTTGTTCTCTGTATCCTGGTTCTTTTCATTGAAAACTCCTCAACCGCTGATAAAGACCTAAGTTGGTTCATGCCTTCTTTCCTGGGAAAGTACCTGGATTTCTCTCCAGCCCCTTTGGTTCTTTATATAAATCTTGTCTGTCGGGGACTAAAGGAAGAATATATAAGGTTCTGTTGACTGGTCTCCCCATATCCTACCCTTCAACCTGCTGTTTACTGCTCAGTTTTTGCTATGACTCTTACATTTAATTTCTACTGGCTATTCTGAATCTTTTCTGCCTTGCCCCTTTACTTGCCAATACGTTGCCAAATCTAATCCTTGGCACATCCTCCCAGAATCGACTTAATGCCTACCCTTGACTTATGTCTGCTACTTGGAGCTGACAGACCCATAGCACCAGAAAATACCAAGATATTTCTAGAATAGTACCATCAGGATTTGGATTAGTGAAATAGTCACAAACCTATATTGTGTCTGGATTTGTGCTCATAATATTCTTTGACAAATAAAGCTAGCCACGCAGAACTGATCTTCCATCACATACAAACTCCCTATTATGCATTTTATGCTCATTGCTCCTGTTTATAATTTCCAGCCTGAAAACAACACAACAAGAATTTAGTGTAATCCCATACGGGGTTCGATGACTTAGATTTCTTAAATTCAACTTGACTTTAAAATGAATAAAATGGTTAATTCTCTCATATAACAGACTTACCTTCCTAATTACTTCATTTCTGGGCTAAAATGAAAAGCCACGGCCCTGGTTATAAACCACTCTGTGCAGAAGATGTGAGGGGGAAGAGAGCAGAAGCATGTCGAAGAAGAACATCTGGTAAGGGATTTTAGTTTCCTGGAAGACTATCTACCAACTTGATGATTGGTGCGTGGAGAGCAAAAACTAATGGTAAAGAAAGAAACTTATTTTCCCATACTCTTTTGCATGTTTTTCTCAAAATTTTCACTCTGTATACACACACACACACATACACACACACACACACAAACACACACACACACATCACACACTCACACATGTCCAGATGGCTGGCCCTGATCCTCCTGCCTTCCTGGCTCATTTCCCCCTTTCAGTCTGGGCAAGCACAGGTGGTCCTTGGGCACCCGAAATGTCTCAACACATCCTTTCCTTCTGAAATCACTGATCCATTGCTCTGTCTTTGCACTGATCACTGGCTCCCTGCTGGCCCTTTGGCTTCATTTCGAACCCCTTCTCTTGCTCAGTTCACAACTGGCTTCCTCATCTCCCCGTGAAGATACGAAGCACGCTCCCTGCTCAGTGTATTTGCCCCTGCTGGGTCTTCTCTCTGAAATAGGTGATCCCCAGGTTTGCCCATGTGGCCACCCCCTCACTGCATTCAAGCATTCACCTCAGAAAGTTCTCTTCTGTGCTAAGAACCAAACTCAAGCCTTATGCATACTTAAAAAAAAAATTACCAGCACTTTTCACAAAAATTCATGTGTGTGTGTGTGTGTGTGTGTGTGTGTGCGCACATACAAGAGAAATGTAAAACTACCCTACTCAACTCCCCACCACTCAATAATTCCTGAACACTAAATCATTCTTAATCATTACTTGTTAGTTCCTAGCATCCTAGCTTGCTAATCTGGGCCAGGTGCAGCCCAGAAATCCCTCTGGTCTGGTGCATGCTTGGTTGGTCTTGACTGGAGCTCACTCATCTGCTTTTATCAAAGTAGCTCAGGAGAAAGCACTCTTGCTGCTGCTGCTATCTCCTTTTCTGTGTGATGTCTTATTCTCCAGGTGCTGGCTTAGGCTTGACAATACAGTTCACAGAGCTTTGAGGACAACAGGGGGTACAGTGCGTAAATACAATTCATGTTTCCCATAGACAGTTCAATTAGCCAGCCCAGATTCAAAAGGCTCAAAAAATTAGATCCTACCTCTTGCTAGTAGGACCTGTAGCGTTACTTTACAAGATCCTAGAGGCAGGGAGAGGAACTTTGTCTATTTTTACACGAGACCTCAGAGACTGTCAGTATTGTCTACGTCCATGTATCCAGCATCTACGACAATGGATGGACTAAAACAACCTTTCAATAAGTGACTATTTAAATGAGTTTATAGAAGTAATTCCAGAGGACTAAGGAAAGTAAATTATTCATAAGGTTAACAGTACCAGACCTGTGTAACTCTCGCCACAGTATATACCTCAGTCCCATAGTGCCAGACAGTGGTTCTCAACCTGAGGATCTTTACCCCTTTGAAGGTCAACTGACCTTTATACATGAGTCGCCTAAGACTATCAGAAAATACAGACATTTACATTACAATTCATAACACTGGCAAAGTTATAGTTACTAAGTACCAACAAAAGTAATTTTATAGTTGGGGGTCACTACAACATGAGGAACTGTATTGAAGGGTCGAGATATTAAGAAGGTTGAGAACCCCTGCTATAGAGTTCAAGTACTAAAATGTTCTCTGCATTTCTGGTCCAATGTGTGGAGCATCTGGCCAGCCCAGCCTAGTGTCACAACATCTGTCCTGGGTCACAGGTAGTGAAGTAAAGGAGGGACAGATAACGAAACACAGTTGGCAAAACTAGCAGATGGATCCCAGAGAGACCAGTCTCTCCCAAATCCACGTAGATATTCAGGATAGCTCTACTACTTAGAAATCACCTCACTATCCTGTGCTTGTTAATTGATACCAACTAGAATAATCATTCTGGTCCACACACCCACACATACAGAAAAAAAAGTAATATTTAAATTCAGCCCCATTGCTATTCTTTCTTAAAACAAGAGTTTAAAGAATGAATTAGTTATTTTACCTCTTTAAAAAAAAAATCATTCCAATTGTCTATAGAGGCTACAAAGTCCTTTGTGTAGAGAGTGCTTACTACCCATTTATCTCACAAAGGGCCCATTGAAACGAGCAGATAAAAACCAGTGCTGTAACTATCATTTAGAGCAGTCATATAGAATAACACAAAGAGCCTGTAGGACTGTCACTTGAATAAGCACAGCCTTTCAAAGTTGAGTACCTAGGATTGGTAACAGTCATGCACAGCAAGACACAGTTTCACTTCTATTAAACAAAGACTTAGAGGCAATAATGGGAGCTTGTGGCCTTTAAATCAAAGCTTTTTAAGAATAAAAGAGAAGCTGTTGAAGAATATTTAAGTTCCACAAAACTGATGTCATTTTTTTTTTTTATTATTTACACCAACACCATCACCAACACGCACATGCATGTGCTTGCATCAGTAAGTAAACACACACCTAACAAGCAGACTTCCATGGGGATCTAGTAACTCAGTGTTACCTTTCCTTATTCTATCTGGACCTCAACAGAGAAACACCATAGTGTCTTTGGAAGCCAGGATAGATGCCCGTTCAGCTTCAGGGCCTATGGTTTCCAGGGCTCCAAGGATGCTTGTGACAGCTCAGACAGAGCCTGCAGCCACATATTCATTGGCTGGCCCCTCTCCTTAACTTCCAGTGATTTCCAGGTGCCTGAATCTATCTCTACCATAGGTCTTCAACTGTGGAAGCCTCCCTCACTGCCCGCCTGGTGGACCACAAGAGAAAAGGGTGCAACTCCCTAGACTCAGAACCTTTTCAGTTGTGACCAAGCGATCCATGCACATCTACCTGACTTTCCTTGCCCCTTCAATAGAGTAATCATGAGACATGCATTCTCTCATTAGAACAAATCTCTACCAGATCTTCTCCAAACTGATTTAGAGAGGGCCGCCCACAGGGGTAATGGTTGGATAAAGCAACTTTTTTTGTTTTTTTGTTTTTTTTGTTTGTTTTTGTTTTTCGAGACAGGGTTTCTCTGTATAGCCCTGGCTGTCCTGGAACTCACTCTGTAGACCAGGCTGCCCTCGAACTCAGAAATCTGCCTCCCTCTGCCTCCCAAGTGCTGGGACTAAAGGCGTGCGCCACCACCGCCCAGCTGATAAAGCAACTTTTAGCAGCTGCCTCCCTTTCCCAGTTTTAGTCCCTCAGTCTCTTGCCAGTGTCCCTGTCACTCCTCCTCCTTCTCCTTCTCCTCCTTTTTTAATACAGGATCGCACTGTGTATCTCTGGCTGGCTTGGCACTCGATATGCAGACCCGGCTGGGCTCAAACTCACGGAGACCTAACTGCCTCTGACTCCTGAGTGCTGGGATTAAAGGCATGCGCCATCACACCTGGTCCCTAATACATTTTTGATCCATGTTAGGCATATGGAGAAACTCAAACTAGGACAAGACTCCAGTCCTCCAACCCTCTCCTTGGAGTTCATTGGCTATAGAAAATGGTCTCCGTTAAAATGCAGTGTCCTGGAGAGAAGGTTTTTGCCAAGAATTATAGGTATTTAAAACCTAATAAAGCCTTGGCAGCAAACAAAGAGGACGAGGGCAAACAAACTGCCCAGGCTTTGAAAGGACAGAGGGCCTGCCCTCCATTCATGGTGCTAACTCAAATCAGAATGATGCAGATAGAGTCTAACGACTTCTGTTTCATAAGGGTATAAGTTCTACACTCTCTGCACCCTTTATTTCCTCATCTTTACAATGGAAGGCTGGACCAGAGAAAGAGCTCAATGAAGACACCTACTGCCAAGCCTCGAAACCCGAGTTCTATCTCCAGACACATATAGTGAGAAGAGAGAAGGGTGTCCTTTGACCTCCACATACACAGGCTGTCCTTTGACCTCCACATACACTCTGAGGCATGAGCGTATATACACATATATCCTTTACACATACACACTGAACACATACATACACACAATGTTTAAGAGTGGGGTGGAATGGTAAGAAAAAGTAGTGTCTACCCACAATGTTTATTAGAATGGAGGCAAGACATGAAGCATGGGCTCCAGGCCTGCCATGTCACTGAGCTAGTATCTTACAATGAATGCTGTCTCTCTGCATTCCTCTACAAGCCTAAATAATTCCATGAAACCTCAAAGCTTTGACATCCCAAGCATAAGGATCACCCCAAAGATCAAACATCAAAATCTAAAATCCAGAGACATTCCTATGCCCAGCCCCACACCCTAGCCTCCCCTGCTGTCTCTCTGTGTCCATTTCCTCCTCAAGGGGCAACCTCAAGAGGCAGCTATGGACTCACATGCCCTGGAAGACACAGAACTAAGGCAGCAGAATCGCTGGGAGAGAGGACCTGCCATCCTCACATTCGTGATGGTAAATTTTTATATAAAATCCTTTAGCCTTCATCCTACCTTGTCTAGCTCCCCTGCACGGTAAGCAGTCCTGTGGGACCAGCATCTTTCCAGTGCTGGTTCACAGCAGATGAGATCATTATACAACGTTCCTCCATCTCAGGACCCAGGACTTTGACGTTTATCTGTTCCCCTTAATTTTAATTTTTACTACTTTTCCTTTAAAGTCAACAAGTCACAGATTGAGCTGTAAACTGTCAGATTCTGTATCCTAGGAGGCTACCAAGTGCCTGCAATGTGAGATGATTTAAATTTCCAATCAATGCGACAGATAGAAAGCCACATCCCAACTCCTGCAGGAATTGTAAAACTCTCAGGCTCTGTTTTCCTCCTTTCATCTGTATCATCTCAGAGTATTGGTACAGGCGTGGAGACAATAATTACACAATCAAACTTCGATGTGGTGCATCTGAACCAGCCTCTGGGTAGGTGGGACTCAAAGATCCCCTTCCTACCATTCCCAGGCAATGTGTTAGGGAATGACGTTAGGAATCGGAAAGCTTATACAAACTTCAAGTTAGGAATCAGTAGGAAGGATGGCTGGAATCCTTCCCTGGAAGCACTTCTAAAGCCAGCCATGTAAAAACTAATCCATTTGCACAGACCAGTTCAGACAATTAGGACCTGTCCTCTGTAGACAGCCTAACAGATGTTGCTAGATTTTATTGTTGTTGGTATTTGTTTGTTTTGCTTCTGTTGTTTGTTTTTACTTTGCATAGCGGGAGAAGGCAGGACATAAACTTTTGGTCCTGATTTCCCAGGTGGTGTACTCTGCCTGGCAATTTCAACATCTCTCTGCTTGTCTGATCCTGGCAGATCAGGCTTTTGAGCTGCAGTGTTGAGTTGGAAAGCGATCCCACGTAACAACAGTAGGAGAGTCAGAGAGTGAGAGGAGAAAAGGAAGCCAGAACGTGGTGTGCTAATAGGCAGGTTCTCACTGTGAGCCACTGGGACCCGGTCCCATCAAGGCGTCTGGGCGACTGCAGGCAGCAAGCCTCCATATTGCTCCAGGTAAAGGAAATGGGGAGGAGGCTGCCTCCTGGGCCATTAGCTCTGAGTACAGATCAAAGCTACGGGAGAGTCTACAGAACCGGGCCTGCTGAGGGGATGTGGGCAGGGTACCAGCAGCATCTGCTGCAACCATCCACTCTCCATCATTTGCCCTGTTCCAGGCACAGGAGCAGCTGGTGGCTGGGAGCCAAAGCAAGCACCGGGGAAAACCTGATTCCAGTAAGAAAGCAGCCTTGAAAGGGAAAGTGGTGCTGTGAACATGTGGTGATGTTTTGCTAGGCGGGCTATTGTGGGTTGTGAAAGGGGTCCGCTGAGAGGACTCGCAAAGCTTATCAAACCGTCCAGAAAGGCGCTTCCAACCCAGCAGCATGCTGGGGTATAGTGGCTAACAGGCATGGAAAAATCGCGAGTCGCCTGGGACTGGGGCTAATTAAATGCAATCCTGTCTCCTTCCTTCTCTGCTGCGACACAGAAGCAGAAATCTTCCAAAACACCTAAATGTGCAGCCATATTCATCTCTTTAATTACTTGTGCCTGCTTCACTTTATTTGCAAGCATGGGGGCTTTTTTTTACAGCATCTTTGCGTCTCTGTGAAAGGTGTCAAGGATCGGAAAGAGCCAGTGGGGAGAGGGGAGGATAAAAAGCTCACTTGCGCCAATGACTGGCTACTGGCACTTATTCAATGCCACTGAAAAGGTGCTTAAAGAGCTTAAACTAGAGGGGGAACATAAGCTGGCAGGGCATTGAGGCCTGAGGGATCAGGGCTAGATTTAAGTTGAGAGGGGTAAAGCTAAATAGCTGGCAGAGCAGAAACTGAATGGCTCAGAGCTCCCTCTGAGGAACATGCTTTGTTGTCGGCTCTTGTGAATGGTGGCCACTGACAACTCCCAGCTTTATCCTTCCAAAAGCATTGTCCCCAGCTGGAGGGAACTGCCATGCCCAAAACCACCCTATCCAGAGCTTCCTATGGTAGCTGCTGTGGCCATCTCTCTTCCTCTCCCTTACTCCAGTCCCATCTCAGAAGCTTTTCTCAACCATCTCCTTCAATACAGGAGGCTGGATCCTGCTTCAGCATCTGTTTCCCAAGGAACCCAGCACACCGGAGCTGGCCGCTATGGTGGCATATGAAATCTCAGGTGTAACAAAGGTCCTTTCAAGCTGCTACTCGACATCTCAGAGTTGAGAAAACATGCTAAGGTTAAGAGAAATACACCAGGAGTCAGAGGGAGGGCACTGGAGGCCTGACTGCCAGTTGCCCATCATTACTCCATAGTGTCCTAAGAGCAGTGTGGAAAAACTACCCCCCACCCATTGGATTCAAAACGTTAGTGACTGGAAGTTTACAGCATCTGACTACAGAGCAAGGAGCTGCACCACGAGATAAGGGAAAAATGAAGAAAGTATCTGCCTCCTACATGATGAACAAATGGATATGCTGATTAATAATAGAGATCAATCAAAAATCAATAAGAGGGGCTTGAGAGATGGCTGAGAGGTTAAGACCACTGGCTGCTCTTCCAAGGGACCCAGGTTCAATTCCCAGCCCCCACATGGCTGCTCACAACTGTCTATAACTCCTGTTCCAGGGGAATTGACACCCTCCCAAAAGATACACATGAAGTCAAAACGCCAATATACATAAGATAAGAAAAACATATATAAAGGTTTTAAAAATCAATAAAAAAAGATGAGAAGCCAAAAAATAAAAAACAAAGGATATAAATATCTGAGCTAAACAAAGTTGAAAGCAATATTTTGTTTTGTGGGGTTTTTTTCTCCCCCACTCAGAAGAAAATAAAGGCAAACAGGTACTAGCCTGAGATGTCATTTTGATTTAACAGACGACTAAAGACCAAAGAGCTGAACGTTGGCATATGTGAAGGAAGAGGTCATGGCAGAAATTCCTGGCAGGTGTATAAAGTGGCACAACCTCTTTGGAAGGCAAAATTGGCAGTTTTGAACGCATACACATAAGCATTTTACACATCGGCTCAACAAGAAGCTGCCTCTATCAACGGTTTATAATCCAAAATTTCTTGCAAAGGCATATACATGGAGTCATCCATTTGCACATTACACAGAAGGCCAGAAATCATCAAAATAACTTTTACTGTATGAGTGGGTAAAATTACCATAAATTCATCATCCCGTGAAGAAGCACCTCTCCAGTCCAAAATGTCCCTGAGGTCAGAAGACCTGGCCTTGAAGGCTGGGAATCAGCGGGAGCGTGGCCTGGTGTTTCCCTCCTCCCCTGATTCCATTCATAGTTTCAAATTTACCAACACTCTGAAGAGTACCATTGAATGGAATAAGCTTGGAATTCCTGTGTTCTTGTAATAAATGCTTGCTTTAAAAATATTCTCCAGGGCTGGAGGGATGGCTCAGCAGTTAAGAGCACTGACTTCTTTTCCAGAGGTCCTGAGTTCCTCTCCTAGGACCCCCATGGCAGCTCAAGGTACCCATCTATACCTTGAGTTCCAGGATATTGGATACTCTCTTCTGGTCTCCAAGGGCACCAGGCATGCACATGGGTGCACAGCTATGTGTGTGCACAAAGTACTCATTACACACATGCACACACAAAACACTCATGTTTTTCTAAATCTGCATTACACAGATGTCACATAAGCCTGTAAAAAAGAATTCTACTCTTTTAAAAATTATATTCTACTACCATTTAGATTTAACGGATTACAAAGTTTAAGAAAAATGTTTATAATAATGCTTTATAATTACTATTATTATATTATTATGATTATATAAGCTTAGATGATAACATTTAATTCTCACATGTTCAAATCAACACAAAGGAATTTTTTTCCCAAAATTATTCAGCAGCTTATCAAATAACATTGGATCACAGAATAATTTCAAAAGCTAATCTTTCATAAGGCTTGCTGACTTGTTCCATTAGTGAGCATCTGCATTTGGAAGCATTCTGAGTCTTATAGGATCTACATGCACCATAAACATCTGTGTTCAGAAAGCAAGAATCTTTGGGGCAAATGCGCTTAAGTTGTTTTCAAGATATTAATTCTTAAAAAAAAGAAAAAAAAATTGACAGACCTGAAAATTTTAACCAAGCCTGAGAAACATTCACCGGCCTTTTCTCACCAGGGGTAAAAATTCTTTAAAGCGCTTGAACATTCCTCAGAGACAAAATTACAGCCCAGTGAATGAAGAGGTAAGTATAGTAACAGAACTGCCCTCAGTGCTCATCTGCTGATCTCCACAACCCTTTCCACAAAAAGGCCTGATCGTCCATCAAAACAGGTGTCATTTACAGTCAAGTTTTCCCAAATCTGCATTATGCAGATGCCACATACGTCTGTAAAAAAGAAAAAAATAATAATAATAAAATAAAATCCAAGACATGTAAAACCAGAGCCACACACCTGGATTTCATATCACGGTAAACCTAGCTCACCACACACCGTTCGCAGACACAGCTGCACAATGAAATCCCCTGGATGTTGCAACCAGGGATTAGGGAAGAGATGGAGTGTGTGCAGCCTTGTCAATTCATTTCAGGTGTCAAGATGACATAAGGAGACACAGGGATATTTCTTTATTGGGATAACTCTGGGGGATAAGATGGAGGAGGGAGCCCTGCGTGTTGGAGAACTGGAAAACCATCCCTCATATTGCACAAATGAACTAATACATCATCAATCATTGGTATTTGAAAGGCTTTTGGACCGTGTGATACATTATCCGCTCCTATAACCTGCACATTGTTTTTAATTGCTCTAACTAGCTGCCTGAGCGAGTATTGCTTAGAGTTCTGATAGCAACTCCTCCATCGGATCTTTTGGCAGGGTAGGAGCGAGTGTGTGTTCTTGGCAAGGAGACTTGGCTGTGTGTTGATTAATAACTTGCGCTGCCCAATCTCACTCTATCATCATCTCTGGCCTCCAGCCCCTCCTTGTGCAGCTCCTCGACCCCAGAAACCCTCCCCCCCCTTCTCCCAGCACATTTTCCCACAAAGCCCTTTGCTCCATTCAGTCTCATGCCTGGATTTTGCTACAAGGCCTGGTGGCCCAAGAGGAAACCAGTGTTGGTGTTTAAGCCACAGCAGATGAAGTGAGTGTGGAGCGGCTGGCGGGGAGCCCTGCGGCTGCCTCCTTGGACTGATGTACTGTGGTGAGAAGCTGTGCCAGGGACTAGTGGGAACAGCCCGTTTTATTAGGAGTCAAGGCTTCAATAGGAAACCCTTTCCAAGGTGTCTTTCACATGTCCTTGCTATTCCTCTACTATACCAGTATAAATAATAAAGCAATAAAGCACGTCACTGAACACAGCCTGTAACTTTTACCATGTACTGTGGCCCTTAAATGATGCCCTTATTTCTAGCTACCACAGAGCTTAAACAGAAGAGCAGTCATTTGATTGCCTGCCCTTCACAGAACGAGGGACACACCTCTCAAAGACAGGTTTGTAAAATGGGTGTCACGCTCAGGGTACCACTTAGGGTGTACTGGAACCACTCTCACTCCTTTTTTAAGGTAGGACTAATGTTCTCTCATCTCCTCCTCCACATTCTTCCTCAGTCCTGTAGGCCCTTATAGGGCCCTGAGGGGCTGATTTCAGCAGCAGCAGGGTGCAAACAAAGATGGGGGAAGGCAGTAGAGCTCCATCCTCCTTCATAGGTCCCGGCCCAGGGGAAGATAAGCTGAGAAGGATACTTTCTACAGAAACATAGAGTGGGGCTTGTTTTCTGATGTGGGGGTAGTAGACTTCCCAGACTGGCACCTTCTATTTTCACTGGAGGCTTCTAGTTCCCAAGCTCCCTGGCGAAAGAGGTTCTGAACCATTGTAAAAAATGGCCTCCTCTGGATAGCTTTTTCTGAAAGCTTTCTGGCCATCTTATCACAGTCACCCCAGAATTCAAGGCAGTCACCGCCCTCGCACCATTTGACAGATGAGCAAATGGACTCTCAGAGCTGAAGTCATTGGCCTCAAATCAGGCTCAGACATAGTTAATGCCAAACTGTGCACAATGCAGCTTGACTGTAAAAGAAACACATGTTCTCTGTGTCATTAGCAGTAACGGTTCTTCCACTGATGCGTTGACTGAGTTTGAATGTGGAGATGAAAAGTGTTTGGAAGTGGGAGAATAATAGTACATGCACCGTACCCTCTTTTCTCCCCACTACATACATAGGAAGATAACATTTGAAACTACAAAAGGGTCATAAAGAAACAGGAGTCGCCTGCCTCTTTGTTATGTGTTTTCTTTCAGTTTGTCTAGGCATTACTTGTTAGGCTCTTAGCCTAGAGAGCTGTGAGCAATTTTGGCTGGAGGACTATGGGATTCATTACCCAAAATGTTCCAGGCCTCATGCTTTCAGAACTTCATAAATGACTTCAGCAGACCAAGGACATGCTCTAAATCCAGCTTAGGGGATTGATTTGTTTACAGTCATCATCATCATCTAACAGTCAACGCCAATGTTTATTAATGGCTGTGAGCCAGCCAGTTTCCATGTCTAAACTTATTTAATCCTCCCAACAACTTCAGACCATGAGTGTTGTCATTGCAATGTTACAGATAAGGAAACCAAAGGGCAGAGAGGCTAAACGATTTGCTAAATTCGCTTGTATCTCAGAATCAGGTCAGGCTAAGAGGAAGATCTATACTCCTTACTGTCATGCAACTCATGAAAGCCATGTCTCTTCCTAATGATGCAGTTCTGTATACAGGAGACTAGAAAATTATCAATCAACAGTAGATGGGCCATGGGGACCTCTTGACCCTGGAGATCCAACATGATATCTGTCTTGGAATCACTCGTACATCTCAGGGAATAAATGTGAGTTCCTGGGAACAAGCATGGCTACTACCTAGAGCCAGATGGGTCTTTATTGGTTGTGATTAGCTGGTGATGTCTGTACGTCAAGGATCTAATCCTTTAGGCTATCTAAGGAAAACACTACTTAATAAGCATTTCACATACAACTACTACTTCTCACCAAAGACAAAACCCACAAGCAAGACATTTTTTTTAAGCCTCCACATGGCCTTTTCATTTCTCACTCTGAGGAGATACAATCGTCATCCTGAAGATAGAAGAGTCAGTTCCATTGAATCTGAGGAGCATATCCCACAAGGGAGTGATGGAGCTATGGAGTTCATCCAAGATTACAGGAGCACAGCTGACTTGCCTCTAGCACAAGGGGCAGTCTCATTGTACAGCTCAGTTGGGACACTCAGCTGCCCTTCAATCTTCCTGGGAAGTGTTTACCATCTTACCTCAGCAAGAACTTGTGTTTCTAGGGCTGAGCATAGTGCTAACCCTCTAGGCCATGGCTTTGTAATCAACACTAGTATTCATGTTTTCACCCCTTAGAGAGGTTCTTCATAAATCCTTTGCCAGAAGTCTGTCGCCATGGTGGTTCAGAATCAGCTTAACAGCCTGTTAATGAGACGGAGCAATAGCAACCTACCTTCTACCAAACCTACTAATCTTTTCTTTTTCACCCTTTGCTTTCCTGGTCTCTAATTCTGCAAGGGTGGCAACAATTGTCCCTTTAAAAAGCACCATTCCAGATCTCACTGTCTTTGCAGCTGCAGAGGTTTATATGAACTGAGAAGAACACAAGAAGAGCTGCCATCTTTTTTCTATTCCACTCTTTACCATCAGAAGAAAAGTGCCTATGACTGAGTCCACCTGTACACACATGCACTTGCATACGCAATCACGGGCAAATCTCCAGGTTACCCATACATGCAAATGCATGCATGCATGTGTGTGTTTGAGCACACAAATGTGCATACCAATACACATATGCATGATTTGTGCATACACAAATCCATATATGCAAATACATGCACACACACACACACACACACACTTTCTCACTTTTTGGGGCCATAGACTGGGCAGAGAGGTTCTTAGAAAGCAAATGATTGAGCTAAATAGTGTTGTGTCTTGGAAGTCAGCCTCTGTCCGCTCTTTTCAGACCCGCCCTAGGGACTTAACCGTCTTGTTTCATTAAAATAAAAGCTGTAGTCACTCCCCAGTACAGTGATATGACTTCAAGCTGTAAACAGAATTTTTATTTGTTGAGCAACACTTTTGTGTCCACTGACAACTTTGTTCTGGTGTGTTTCTAGCTTTGCTCTAGATATGTAATTATAAAAGTCAAGAATAATTACTACTTGGAAGTGACAAATTCTACAGGATTCATCATGTCTTGAGGGAAGTCTCTTTGCATATTCAAAACATCATTTCATTGATAAGATTTAACCATAGGCTTAAAAACCAGAAGCTCTCGTATTCTGGTGAATAATCAGTACTGAACCCATAGATAAATGAAATAAAAGGTTCTTTGAATAAACAAAAATTATGATGAGAGCAAATGTTGAGTTGAAACCCAAAAGATAACATAAAATTTAATGGAATTATCTGCTTTTTTTTTTTACAAAGGGAAATAACATTAAGAAATCTTCAAAACTCATAAAGGCAAACTCAAGAGTGAAAAATGAACCAGAGAGGTGGCTTAATTAATTAATACTGTGTCTGTACTCTTACAAGTGTGAGAGCTTTCCTTTCCTCAATGTCCAGTCTTGAGTCTACCCTACACTGAGTTACGTTTTTACTGCTGCGACCAGACACCATGACCAAGACAGCTCTTTTTTCTTTCTTTCTTTCTTTTTTTTTTCTTTTTTGGTTTTTCCAGACAGGGTTTCTCTGTGTAGCCCTGGCTGTCCTGGAACTCACTCTGTAGACCAGGCTGTCCTCGAACTCAGAAATCCGACTGCCTCTGCCTCCCAAGTGCTAGGATTAAAGGTGTGTGCCCCCATTGCCCGGCCCAAGGCAACTCTTATAAGAACAACATTTAACTGGGGCTGGCTTACAGGTTCAGAGGTTCAGTCTATTATCATCAAGGCAGGAATATGACAGCATCCAGGCAGGTATGGTGCAGAAGGAGCTGAGAGTTCTACACCTTCATCTGAAGACTGCCAGCAAAATACTGAGTTCCAGGCAGCTAGGATTAGGGTCTTAAAGCCCATACCCACAATGACACACTTACACCTACTCCAACAAGGCTACACCTATTCCAACAAGGCCACACCTACTTCAACAGGGACACACCTTTTAATAGCGCCACTCCCTGGGCTAAGCATATACAAGCCATCACACTGAGCATCCCAGTCCCGGTTTTTCCCTCATTGCTGCCAGTTGGGCCCAGGCTTATCCAGCACTGCTAAGGACAGAGCGGCCTTTCTGTCTCCATCTTTGCTAAGGAAAGGATCATATTTTAGCCACGACAACAGTGAGGCAAATGAGTGTTTCTATTATGAAGCATTAAGCTTATCATTCCTGAATTTGCAAGAACCCAGCAGTGTAAGCTCCACTTATTAAAACATGAACTTCAAAGAATGGTGATATTTACCCTGCTGAACTTGAAATTAACTTGGATGATGAAAGGAGATCTTTAATTACACAAAGGCACAGGACAGCAGAACACAATGCACTGTCTTTTAAAATCTTTCCAGAGAGTAAAAAACAAAACAAAAACAACAACAACAACAACAACCATCCGTTGCACACTTAATGTTCTTGCGGCCTTCCTTTGATTTTTGTCACGTTCTGTAGCAAGCACCATGGCCAGTTGGGCTTTCTAAATGTAAATTAAATAGTTTTACAACTGATTTTCCTCACTTGAGATTGAGGAGTATTCTAGGATTAAACTTCTCCATTTTTCCAAGGTGTGAACACAGGCAGAGTCAAACAATGATATATGTGTGAAGCTGAGTCTGCATGGAGCAGGCCCAGACTCTTATGGTGAGCTACACACTACCCTACAATCTAATTTGGTAGGGATTTTTGGTTTTGTTTGGTTTGGTTTGGTTTTTGTGTTTTTGATACAGTTTCGCTCTGTAGCCATGGCTATCCTAGAACTCACTCTGTAGAGCAGTCTGATCTCGAACTCAAAGATGCTATCTGCCTCTGCCTCCTGAATGCTGGGATCAAAGGTGTGAGACACCACCACCTGGCTTAATTATTCTCTTTCTAAACTTGCCACAATTGTGGGCTTAGGTCATACAGCAATAATAGTATCGAGGCCTGGAAAACTTTGAATCATTTTAAACACAGTTCCTTCTCTAGTACATGGAGGAAACAATGCTAGAATCAGGTTTTCAGATTGGCAGAGCCGTCCCCTTTGAGCACACTTGTATCTAGATCTGCTTTTCTTTCCTGCAGGGATCTGGTGACCAGTGGCAACATGGTCTTCTTTGTAATAAACAGATTTAAACGTTGGCTATTCGTGGTGGTATTGCTGAGTCAAAAGACCTTCTGAAAACTTCAAGAGTTTCGTCTTGAAGCTCCGTCTTCTTCCACTATGGCCCCCAACAACAGCCATTTGAAATATAAAGGAGATGCCAGGCTGGAGGGAGAGATAGCTCAAGAGACCAGACTTCACGTATTGAGTGACTCACAACCGCTTATAACTCCACCTCCAGGGGATCCTACAGCCTCTTGGGGGCCTCTGAAGGTAGCTACATTCACCCGTGCCCCTGGGAGCATGTATACACACACACACACACACACACACACACACACACACACACACACACACACACACAGAGTTTTTTGTTTGTTTTTGTTTTTCAACTCCAGGTGGTAGGCAGTGACTACAAGGAAGAGTCCCTGGCTGACTGTTCTCGGGGTCAGTGGGTAAAGGCGCCATGAGCAGTAACTAATCAGTTACACCACAAGAAATGAGAGCACAAACTGTTCTCTGTGGCATTGCTTGGCATTGGCTCGTGTCTGACCTGACACTACTCACTCCCTCATCTGCCTGCCTCCTGTTCTAAATACTTGTGCTGCACACTGCTCTGTCCTTAGTAATTAAGACTACCAGCAGTGTGCAAATCCTTGGAGGGCTAGGTGGTGGAGTTAAAAGAGGAGGTAACAAACACTACAAAATGTACTTTTAAATCCTTCATACCAAACGGCGTGGTGGAGCACTCAGGAAGCAGAAGTACTTGAATCTTTGTAAGTCGAAGGCAGGCCTGGGCTACAGAGTTCCAGCACGGCCAGCGCTACACTGTGAAACGCTATCTCAAAACAAAACTGGGACACGGTACGGGAACTTTTTGGTAAGAGTTTTGATGAAGAGTGATAAAGGGCTCAGGTCCAGGAGAATAGACTATCTTCTTAGCATAACCAAGCAACCGAGTGAGATTTAAGGAGGGTGGTGAGCGGCTACTAAGAAAGAAAGGCTAAGGGAGTGAGGGGCTTGGTGATATATCCAGTGTATGCTTAGCATGCATAAGGTACTAGGCTCGATCCACAGCACCATAAATAAGTCAACTGAACCAGGCAGTTTGCCCCACAAACCATGCAGTGATCTTTCTGAGTTTTCACTGCTGCCACTTTACTGAGCGTCTGAGCCTTCTCCATCACCAGAAAGAGGATGTGCCTAGCCCCAAGCCTTGCCCAAAAGGAGCCACTTGACAGCAGCCATTTTCTCCCCTCCTCCTGGTGTAGGGCATGATGGTAAATTCCTTTCCTAATCCCAGATGCAGAGAGGTGTGTGACCTGCCACGTTGCCTCCCACTGTGGAAACATTCTCTCCATTACTTGCGGTCTCCATCCTAGCTGTCTCATGACAGAGCGTCCCTTTACAGAGGCCCTGTCCCCGAGCTATGGTGTTTCTTCCGTGTGAACAGTCACTTACTCTTTTGATCTCTTTTTTTATTAGCTCAGCCCTTGCATGTTCAGATTTGCCGCTTGTGTACAATCTTTATAAACAGACGGCGAGGCAAAGGTAAAACGACGGTTCTTTGATTCTTATCTGCTGCAGACTGAAATGAATCCTAACTGCGGTTTTAGAAGTGGCTGGCAGTGGCTGGTGTCCTCCTAGATTTCATTTTCTTAAGGCTGAGATACCAATTGAAGAAGGTGTAAAGGCCCCAGGGACTGCAATTGTCATCGCGTATTAGATTCGTAGAACTCTAGGGTTGTGTTCAGACTGAATACATGAACAGAAGTTACCTTTTCCTGTGTGTATCTCTCCTCTACTTCAAAATAGAGAATGGCAATGACAGACAGGATTGTTGTTGCTGTTGTATTATGCTTATGTTTATTTATATCCTGTTTTGTTCCAGGAAGAGAAAGGGTTTAAGAAAGGGTAATATACGAGTTTATCATCAACCTGCAAGAGCAATTTCATTAAATTTTCTTGTATCATATCCACTTGTTAATGATTGATATGATAATGATTTGATTAATCATTGGGTTGGATTCATTTACATCGTCATTCACTCTTCATCAAGATGTCTTTTCAAGGAGATATTTGATGTCCCTCTTGAAATGTCCCGATTCTTAGCATAGGGAACTTGATTTTTCATAAGCAAACAGGATCAGACCCTTGGCAGTCTAGAGGGAAGCAGAAATCTGTGTCTGGAGAGGTGAAGCTGTCTCACCAAAGTCCTTCAATGCAGGAGGGCTGTCTTTGAGTTTGTGTTTGCTTTTGTATGGAGCTTATTGTTCTGTAGTACACAGGGCTCCATAAAGTTTCCAGAGTAAATGTAGGAGTGGATTGGCCATCTGCCTGCCATTGGCTGAGAAAAGGCCCCAAAAGACTAAGACCCCCCAATTCTGATCTATGGTCCTTGTGCTTAATTAATGTCAAGGTCATGGAGCTCCAAGGTCCCAGTGTGATCTATGTGTATTCTTTGTAGATACAGGGAAAGCCAAGTGAAATGCAGTGTGTGGGTGTGTGCACTGGTTCCCAAAGTGCAATTTCAGACAGTCCAAGTAGGGTTCAGACAGCATCAAAATCCTGTTGGATGCAGAGGACATTGTGATCTGCTTTCAATTCCCTCTCAAGCACTGCCAATCACAATAAGGAGCAGGTCGGCTCAGCGTTGACAGACATTGAGCAGCCCACTTGCTCTCTTTACAAAGAGCTGCCATCAGGATAGGAACCTTCTTCAAGCTGCAGTAGCCAGCTCTGATCTCATGAGGGTGTCTCATTCTGTGGTATTTGGATTTACATTTACCATGTCTTCCTACAAAGCCATGCAGGGTGCGCAGCTGAGGTCGTAGTGTAAAAACAAACAGACTGGACCACAAGGTGGCTCAATAGGTAAGAGTCATGCTGTGTGAAGCTGATGACCAGGAATCCACACTAGAAGGAGAGAATTGACTCCAGACAGTTGCCCTCTGACCTTCACATGCATGCTCTGGCATATACGTGCTCCCTGTGTGTGCATTCATGCACACACACACTCCAAGTAAAATAAATGTGCTCTGCTGTTTTCCTTAAATCAACTTGAAGGATGGGTTACAAAGATGTATACATTCTCAAAACTGTGATTAAAAAGAGGAAAGGGAAAAGGGGAGTTTCAGAAAAAGATATCCTGAGTCAGAAATTGGCCTTGATCTTAGAAACAATAAATCTGAGAAAAGCCAACGTGGTGAGTGTGGTATACATCTCGGGCTATCTGTTTGCTTATGTATAAATATTAGCTTGCCTTCTTCAAAAAAGTTGTATGTAATGATCAAGTGAGTGACCACAGAGAAAACCTGTTTATAAAATACTGTACTCATGTGAGGGATTTTTAACTGAGAAATGGAAAAGATAAAAAAATGGAAGAAAATGAACTTTAAGTTGAAAGAAATTCTACATTGAATCACACACACACACACACACACACACACACACACACACACATTCTGTTCCCCTAGGAGTGAGTAGGCTTGGTATATAGAATTGCAGGAATTCATTCAGTTGGTATCTGTTTTGTACTACAGTAGAGATGAGAAAAAGGAAAAAACAAAAAACAAAAAAAAAAGTGCTTATGTGTGTGTATGAGAGAGAACACTGCTTTGCTTCCTGTCTAATTGGACAACCCACCAGAACAGAAAGGATAGATCCATGAGTCAGAACAAGATGCTCTTGAAGGCAAAGAGCCTCCAAAAGCCCTCCTCACCAATCAGAAATGACCTTATGAGGTTGGATGCTGACAGCTCAGTGCATGCACAACTTGATCCGGGGACCTATAACACACCCAAGCAACAGCGTGGAAGACAAAGCCCTTGATGAATGAGGCTGATGACCTGAGTTTGGATCCCATGGGCCCATGTCATGGTTTGAATCTGTAATCCCAATACTTCTCTAGGGAGATGGAGAGTGGCCCAGAGCTGCAGAGTACCTCCCTAGAGCTACACAGTGGTGGCAGAAAGGGAAAGCCTGCCTTGACCACTCCTCCAGTACATGCCTGTGTCCACATTTTCTGTCCACACACATAAATATCCTGTGAGGAAGGGGACAGAGCTTTTCCCAGACCTCAATTCCCAACATTCAAGATACCACCAAGTAGGGTTCATCAGAATAAATAATTTTTAAATGAATTAAACAAAAGAAGATGGATAGAAGACAGAGCGAAAGGGATGGAGGAAAAAAAGAAAAAGAAAAAAAAAAGCCCAGTGATGGGCTATGGATCTGAAGAGCTCAGGCTGCTGAGGAGAAAGCCTGGGATTTGATCTCATGCCTCTTTGTATCATGTAAGGTGGCACTGGATGAGAAAGAGCTTAAGGTCCAGTGTTGCTGATTTTACACTTTACCTTGACCTGCTCTGTTTGTGTAGCATACACATCACTCATTTCATCCAGTGATAATTTTCTCATCTATAACATGGGAGCGATCACACAGAGTCACAGAGTCACAGCTAGTCTTCCTGAGCTAATCTATGCACACATGATGAATGGCCTAAATGCAGTGTTCATTATTACTGTTGTTATTACATAGTCTCTACAAAAATTCAGAGAATTATTTTGATTCTGTTAAAAAGTGTGACATGAGATGGGGTTTTCTTTACTCCATAAACAGATTCTCATACTTTCTTCCTAATTAGACTCTATCTGTCATGTCTGTAATTCCTGTGTAATTAAATTGAAATTAAATGTCAATTTACTTTAAATTATAGAGTAATTCTATGTATACATGCCATGCAATCTGCATTTTGTTAGAAGATGACAACCAAAAATATCCTGACAATCCCTCTGTAATTACATAGTGATCTGATTAAGATCAGCATGACAAACTACCTGCTGGGGTCTAAGGAAGGAGAAAGAAGCACTCCGGAAAAGGGAAGGAGGTCAGCCTGAGAGGAGGGGCCAAGCGTGAACTCACCAAGGACCTGCCACTCACTCCCCAGGAGGCAGGACAAACTAGCCATGGGAAATTCCCTTGTGGGTAGCCAGCTATGATTCTTTATTTAAAAAAAAAAACAGTTTATTGAATATATTTTAAGAGACCAGGATCTCAAGAACTTCCTGAAAAATGAGAGTGACATGGAAAGATAGAGGTGGGGGGGGAGAGAGAGAGGGAGAGAGAACAATAGGTTAGCTGCTGCATCTGCCCCTTAACCACTCTCCAACCCTGCTGTTGGAATCAGGTTGGTGCACAAGGACTTCAGCGTGCACGCTGCAAAGACCATGGATGTCAACCGGAGATTGCACTTTCCAGTATGACATGGAATGGCGTCCAGCTTCTGGTTCCAGTAATGTTTCAATACTGACACCTCCCCTGTTTATCTTTAACAAGCATGTTAGTATGTCTATCCTACTCGAGCATAAATCAGTTACCCAACATGAGGCAAGTGAGGAAGGAGGCGGGCAGGCCTCTGGGTAGCAGAAGACACTGGGCTCAGGCTCTTATTGGCACACAGCAATGGCGCCACCATCATCCTCTGAGCTTTCCCTCCAGTCTCCCTCCTCTAAGCCCAGCCCAGCAATCACACACAGTATTGCCTCTTGGTGTCTTCCTTACTCAGTCTGGGCTATTTCTAGTTTCAAATAAGTTGTGCTCTGGTAGGGTTTGGAGACAGAGGAGCCTCTTGTTTTCTATTAACTCAAGGTCATCCAAGCTTCCTTTATCTGCTGCTCCACAAGGCCAGGTACCTGTCTTCTAGGCCCTCTGAGCTCACAGCCCAGCCATGAGAGAGAAAAGAAGCCAAGGACTCCAGACTACGCTGGACACTTTTGAAAGATGCTGAACATGAAATTCACAGTCCCTGGTTTCAGAGAAGACCCTTCTTCTAACCAGCTAAAGCCTCTAAACCAGTCATCAAACCTCGGATCCCTTGCTCGAGTTGTCAGGAGAATGAATTAGCCGATAAGGGTGAGAATTAGCCGATAAGGATGAAAATATTTGGAAAGAAGAAAGATATGTCTAGCTCATCACAACTTATCATCACCGCCGGATATATTCCATGCAAAGTTCTCATTGACCATACAAGAAAACACGGGCTGGCTTAGGGACATGGATGGAAAGGAAAGAACTGTTCTTCAGAGACTCTGGTAGTCAAAACATTGAATGAGCTGTAGCTTTGGGCCTGGCCAATTCAATATCCTTAGGCCAAGTTTCCCTGTCGGTTTAGCACTGCTGTTGCTGAGAGTCTGTCCCTCCTTCTCAGGCACAGTCCAGCCCATTGGGAGAGCATGTTCCCGGAGCATCCCACTGTGATCTCCGGCCTTGTTCTATTGTAAGCCACTGGGTTATATACACCCAACATGCCAGTCACTGTGGCTGAGGGGTGTGAGTGCTCGTTGGCATGGTGACTAGCATCATGGTGCTTGTTTTCCAGGCCTTCCTGTTCAACTCCTGACCCCAAATAACATGTCTTATGTCTCATGTCTCAGTCTCCACCATAGGCTCTCTCCCACCCCCATTGTGCATGCATAAGTACACACATGTATATATTATATAGGTGGATACATATACATGTGTTTATGGAAGCCAGAACTTGACATCTCGTCTCTTTCTCAGAAGGTTTCCAGTGGTTTTGTTTTGTTTTGCTTTGTTTTGTTTTGTTTTATGTACAACTTCTCATTAAACCCGAAGCTCGCTGAGCTGCTAGGCTAGGCTCTGGCCATATCCCATTCCCACAGGGCTGAGGTTATAGATGACCGTCACCCTGCCTAGCTTTTCCTTTTATACAGATGCTGGAAATCTGAACTCAGGACCTCATGCTAATGAGTCAAGCAATTTCTCATCTTGGCAGTGTCGTCCCTCACCCTTCCTGCATTCTCTTTAAATCACAAGCTCACAGGCATCCCAGCTGCATGTCTATCCACTGACCAAGGACATCAGCAGTGTGAAACGAACTCAGATGCACCTGTCTGTGAATTTTTTTTAAGGTCACTGTGCTTGTAACAAGCTTCCCTTGTGTTCTGCATATTTCAGAATTTTGCATAATGGGCAACATGTAAAAGTCAACATTTTCCTTTTCATGTCTGCCAAATTTCTTGGAAGGATATAAAAAGCCAACATTTCCTATGAAAATGAAATGTTAAAACTGAATAGCATCTTTAAAATAAGCCTATTATCGCTCAAAATATGAAGCTATCGATCTCCTGCAATTGCCCCTTCTGTCTGTTGGGTCATTCTGGGATGGCAGGAGATCTAAATGTGGTTCTGGGACTCTAGCTCCACACATCATGAGCTTGGCTCTTCCTTTAATGCAGTTTTAATTCGGCACAGTTCTCCTCATCCAGAAGGTCATCTCAGCTGTTCAAAGCCCAGCCAGGCTACATGTTTATTCTTGTCTTTATGTTTTCCCTTCTGTTGGAATATTAGTATCAGGACACAAAAATTTTACATTCACGAGTATATTATTCACTTCTCGTCCTTGCTATGACCAAATACATGACCAGACGTTTCTTAATGGAGAGGGTTTTTTGTTTTTTGGGGTTTTTTTTGTTTTTGGGTTTTTTTTCCAGCCCTGTTTTGGGATACAGCACATCAGGGCAAGGACAGAGATGTCATAGTAGCAGGGGCAGCTCCAGCTGCTGCAGCAGGAACACAGTCTTACAATAGCTGTAAATATCAGGAAGCAGAGATGAGACAGGAAGTGGGCAGAGCTACAAATCTCAAGGTTTACTCACAAGCTTTCTCACTAGGCCCCACCTCCCAAAGATTCCCCCAAAATACACACACAGGCACACATATACACACACACACACACACACACACACACACACACACACACACACACAGAGACAGAGAGAGAGACAGAGAGACAGAGAGACAGAGACAGAGAGACAGAGAGACAGAGATACAATACAAAATAAGTTTTATTGTATCCATTTATGACAGATTTCCTATACCATACAATTTTCATGTCTTTCTACATGCATAGATATTTCATGTACATACAACCATTATATATATATATATATATATATAATGATAATTGCATTAATATTTATATTTCTTTTTGCCATAAAGTACACAGAACATACATTTTCTAGAATTTGCTCTGCTGTTTTATTGTTTTAATTAAAAAGCATTGTGGTTTTGGTGTATGCTTTGTGTGAGTGCAGGCACACCCATGCTATCTATCTCATGTGTGGCTGTCAGAAGACAACTTTCAGAGATGAGTTTCTCCTTCTACTGAGGGCTTCTGGGATCAACCTCAAGTGGCCAGGCTTATGCAGCAATAGGTACTTTTACTCACTGAGCCATCTTGCCGGCCTTGGTTTTTATTTTGTGTCCCATTTTAGCTAATCACACAATTAAATAAATAAATAAATAAATTTATTTTAGAGATGAGGCCTTACTTTGTAGCTCAAGTTGGCATCAAAGTCACAGAAAAACACCTATTTTTGCCTCCCAAGTGCTGGAATTAAAGGGGTGCACCACCAGGCCCAACTTCACTCTTCAGTTTATTGCCCAACTCATCTTAGAAAATAATCCATACACTGAAGGAGCTGAAGGGGTTTGCAACCTCATAGGAAGAACAACAATATCAACCAACCAGATCCCCCAGAGCTCCCAGAGACTAAACTACCAACCAAAGAGTACACATGGAGGAACCCATGGCTCCAGCCGAATATGTAGCAGAGGATGGCCTTATGTAGCATCAATGGGAAGGGAGGCCCTTGGTCCTGTGGAGGCTCAATGTCCCATCATAGGGGAACGCTAGTGCAGTGAGGCAGGAGTGGATAAGTAGGTGGAGAAGCACTCTCATAGAAGTAGGGGGGAGGAGGAATGAGACAAGGGGGTTGTGGAGGGGAAACCTGGAAGGGGGATAACATTTGAAATATAAATAAATAAAATAACCAATAAAAAAGAAAATAGCTCAAACAATCACAGAAGGGATTCTCTCTTTTTGTGTGTGCTAACAATGGATCCTGTCTCCTGTTATAAACTGGTTTGATCTCTGGTGATGGAAATGATAGATTAATATACATGTATATTTATATACATAGGTATATTTATTATATTTAAAATACTATTGCATTTTGAAAGACAGTGCATTCTCACGTTACAGATGTAAAAGTTACATGAGTCTTTAGGAAGAATGTAACCCTCTTGAACACAATTGTTTGAAAGCCACTCACTTCCCACTCCTATCTGGGATTTCAGTCACCAGTTCTTCTAATCCATACCTAGAAACATGATGTTCAGTCAACACTAGCCCTCTCTCATCAACCTTGTATCATGGCTGTGGCTACATGCCAGCACATGGAGAGGTGCTACAGCTGGGCAGCCTTTGCCAACACTCATATCATACTTGACAGATCCCCCTTGCATGGATTTTGAATGACCAGAGTCTTCTACAAGGAGATGAAACACTGACACTGTAAATAATACGTACCACATCATCATTCAGCAAAACCACAAACATGTCCAAACGAGGGTACGTGTGTAGAAACAAAACTGTCCACACAAAGGGTAGCTAGATTTTCAAATATAACTGTAGACAAACTGCCCTCTTAAGAGATTGTGTCAGCCATGCAGTGGTGGCATACGCCTTTAATCCCAGCACTTGGGAGGCAGAGGCAGGTGGATTTCTGAGTTTGAGGCCAGCCTGGTCTAAGAGTGAGTTCCAGGACAGCCAGGGCTACACAGAGAAACTCTGTCTTAGGGGAAAAAAAAAAAAAGACTGTGTCTATGGAGCCTAACATAATCATTATCAGAGGCTTCACGCAGCACCTGATGGGAGCAGTTTCAGAGACCCACAGCTAAACAATAAGTGCAGTGCTCAGGAAGCCTGTGGAAGAGAGAGAGGAAGGATTGTAGGAACCGGAAGGGTCAAGGACACCACACAAAACCCCACAGAATCATTTAACTGGGGCTCATAGGGGCTCACAGGGAGGCACTGAACTGACAATCAGGGATGGCATAGGTCTAACCTAGGCCCTCTGCATATGTATACGGTTGGGTATCTTGGTGTTCCTCTGAGACTCCTAACAGTGGGAGTGGGGGCTGTCTCTGACTCTTTTACCTGCTTTTGGGACCCTTTTCTTCCTACTGACTTGCCTTGTCCAGCCTTAATATGAGGGAAAGTGCCTAATCGTATTACAACTTGTTTGGTTTATATATTTGGGTAGTCTGCCCATTTCTGAAGAGAAATAGAGAAGTGGACCTGAAGAAGAGAAGAGGTGGCAGGGGGAGGGATTAGGAAGGGAGAAGGGAAGAAACTACTATCATGATGTAATATATAAGGAGAAAAAAAAAAAAACATCAGAGAGACATTGTCTAGTTACATCCCCAACAGAATGTATGAGTGACTGTCTCCTAACATGCGTTCTTTCAGACACATATATTAAGACACTTCCTCATCTTTGTCAGCCTGGCAGGTTAATTGGTATTTTAATCTAAGCATATCTTCTGATGGATAATCATCATATTTAATATGTTTAAAACCAATTTATAACTCCTTATGATCTGACTGGATTCTTTATCTTTATTGGCTTGCTACCCTCATCCTCATTGATTTGCGAGGGGTTTTTATGTGAATTATAAATTACAATTTGCCATTTGTCTTCTGCCTCTATTATTTGTTTCATCATGCAGAGAAAAAGTCATTTTTTTATATAGTTTAGCAGTTTTTGCAATTAGAGGTTTTATATACACTTAGAATTTCTTTATTCAATTGCAAATTGTTATATATTAGGTTGTTTATCGTATTGTACTAAATCTTTATAAATTAAAAAATCATTTATGCATTTATTCATAATGGGCATTCTGTGCGGCAGTACAAGGGTAGAGGTCAGAACACAATTTCAGGAAGTCATTTTTCTCCTCCCACCATGCGGGTCTCAAGGATCAAACTCAGGTCACCAAGCATGAAAGCTTTTCACTAGCCCTTTACAGACATTATATTTGAAATGTTATAATTATTGACAAATTGTCCTGTTAAAGTTTCTTCAAAACCCCACTTGCGAACACAGAATGTTCACTATTTGAAGGGCCTGTTGTTTATTGTCTTAGTTACTCTTCTATTGTTGTGGAGAGACACTGCTTACAGTGGTGGGCAGGGCTGAATAAAGAAGAACCACCAGGAAACTTTTCCCTGTTACATGGAGCCATTCACAGCCAGAAAGGCATGAGCATGTCACTCTCTGCTAAGCACTGCCTCACAGGAAGTGGTCCTAAGAGATGGGTCTCTGGGTATCTGAGAACACATCTTTTGAAGCAAAATTGGAAATCATGTTATTCATGGGTTTGAAAATATTTCCGCCAGGCGGTGGTGGCACACGCCTTTAATCCCAGCACTTGGGAGGCAGAGGCAGGCAGATTTCTGAGTTCAAGGCCAGTCTGGTCTACAGAGTGAGTTCCAGGACAGCCAAGGCTACACAGAGAAACCCTGTCTTGAAAAAACAAAACAAAACAAAAACAAAACAAAAAAAAAAAAAAGAAAATATTTTCAAAGCATAATAGAAACATTTTTTAGCTGACTTTCAAAGCCTCCTTTGCTGTAGTGGTTTCTCTTTATTAATTAATTAATTTCTTATTGGATATTTTCTTTATTTACATTTCAAATGTTATCCCCTTTCCTGGTTTCCCTCCCTCCTGGAAATACGCTATCACATCCTCCCTCCCTCTGCTTCAATGAGAGTGTTCCT
>NW_022196895.1:43439123-43440286 GCF_008632895.1 Mastomys coucha | reverse complement strand
CTTCAATGAGAGTGTTCCTCCACCCACCCACCCACCCACCCACTCCCACCTCCCCACCCTCTATTCCCCTATACTGGGGCATCTATTGAGCCTTCACAGGACCAAGGACATCTCCTCCCATTGATGCCTGACAAGGCCATCCTCTGCTACATATGCGGCTGGAACCATGTGTGCTCCTTTGCTGATGGCTTAGTCCCTGGAAGTTCTGGGGAGTCTGGTTGGTTGATATTGTTGTTCTTCCTATGGGGTTGCAAACCCCTTCAACTCCTTCAGTCCCTTCTCTAACTCCTCTATTAAGGACCCCACACTCAGTCCTATGGTTGGCTGCTAACATCTGCCTCTGTATTTGTAAGGCTCTGGCAGGGCCTCTCAGGAGACAGCCATATCAGGCTCCTTTCAGCATGCAATTATTGGCATCCACAGTAGTATCTGGGTTAGGTAACTGTATATGAGATGGATCCCCAGGTGGAACACTCTCTGGGTGGCCCTTCCTTCAGTCTCTGCTCTACACTTCATCTCCATATTTGCTCCTGTGAGCATTTTGCTCTCCTTCTAAGAAGGACTGAAGCACCCACACTTTGGTCTTCCTTCTTATTGAGCTTCATGTGGTCTGTGAATTGTATCCTGGTTATTTGGAGCTTTGGGGCTAGTATCCACTTATCAGTGAGTGCACACCATGTGATTTCTTTTGTGATGGGGTTACCTAACTCAGAATGATATTTTCTAGTTCTATCCATCTATCCAGTCTAGTTCTAATAATTTCATGAATTCATCATTTTTTAATAGTTGAGTAGTACTCTGTTGTGTAAATGTACCACATTTTCTGTATCCATTCCTCTGTTGAAGGACATCTGGGTTCTTTCCAGCTCCTGGCTATTATAAATAAGGCTTCTATAAACATAGTGGAGCATGTTAGAGCATCTTCTGGGTATACGCCCAGGAGTGGTATAGCTGGGTCCTCAGGTAATACTGTGTCCAATTTTCTGAGAAACCACCAAACTGATTTCCAGAGGGGTTATATCAGCTTGCAATTCTATCAGCAATGAAGAAGTGTTCCTCTTTCTCCACAACCTCACCAGCATCTGATGTCACCTGAGTTTTTGATCTTAGACATTCTGACTGGTGTGAGGTGGAATTTCAGGGTTGTTTTGATTTGCATTTCC
>NW_022196895.1:43437154-43438931 GCF_008632895.1 Mastomys coucha | reverse complement strand
TGGCCTCAAACTCAGAAATCCACCTGCTTCTGCCTCCCAAGTGCTGGGATTAAAGGCATGTGCCACCATACCCATCTGAAATTTCTTTAGGTGCTTCTCAGCCATTCTGTATTCCTCAGTTGAGAATTCTTTGTTTAGCTCTCTACCCCATTTTTAATAGGGTTATTTGGTTCTCTGGAGTCTAACTTCTTGAGTTCAAGGTTCTTCCCCACTTTCTCCGCTCTAAGTTTCAGTGTATCTGGTTTTGTGTGGAGGTCCTTGATCCACTTGGCCTTGAGCTTTGAATTCTACACGTGTACTTCAGAAGCTCACAGATGCTATGAATTAGGAAGCCCAAGGAAACATATTAATTCCTGAAGTTCAGGTTGCTGGAAGAAGTGGAGAAGTCAATGTGAAAGGCTTTTTCACAAAGAAGATGCTTGCAACAACTGTGTAAGGCATCTGCTTTGCAGAACAGGGCTTGAATGGCCACTATATGGATTATTGTTAAATATGAACCTGCTGCCACAGATCTCTCAAAAAACTAAAGTCTCCACTGTGGCCTGTTATCCACTGCCTCATCTGGAAAGTCAACTCATTCAAGTAGAAAATAATATATTGATCGAAGGGGAAGCTAGGGAAGTAATATTTAAATCTTTCTGAAATCGGTGAATAGAATACAAGAATCGCAAGTCTCTGACTTCTGGGTATTCTTGGAATGTGGTTGATCCCATCCCTTGATGGACTGGAAGACATTGCTTAGCTGTGTAGATGAAGGTGAGGTGATCAATGGACATGTGATCCAGATGACTGCCAGTAGGATCCCATCCCTGAACTGTTGTTCAAATTGTTACAAAAGATCAGCCTCTTTGTGCTGGAATAGTGAGGCTGAGAAGGATGAAGTCAAAGACAGATGGAGAAAGAAACCAATTGAAGAGTAAAGTGATCTGTGTGATAGGTTAGAATTAACTGAGTACTAAAGATTTTTTTGTGAATCCCTAGAACTAGCTATAGCAGAAAACAGACTAACACATTAATCCCTGGACAAGTGTAAGAACTGAAAGATAATCTCATACTGGCCTCTTAGATGCTAGCAGGAGTTGGCTTTTGGTCACTTCCAACTGAGAGAGTACAGATTTGAAACATGGAACTACATAAAGTAAAGAGAAGAAGGAATCTATGGAAGATTCCCTACCACAATCCAAATCAATCAATCCAACCACAGAGCCAGGATTGGTGATGCTTATCACCACCTAATTTACCAACAATGAGTAGACTGTCATTGGCTTTGTTTATAATCTTCCATTCAAATCTCTTTCTGGGTTTCCTTTCCTGGAAATTCCAGTGGAGGTATCTTTACATTCACATTATGAGGATGCAGCAAAATATACATAAGTCATGTTCTGAGAGTTAAATTGAAATTCACGGTCAAGACTGTGGTACAAGGATAAAATATCCATTTACAGTGGAATTCCATGTCAAGTGTCCAGGGCAGAGGATAGTGAAGGCTTCCTGCTCACTGGATCATTTAAAAAGAATTCTGAAGGAAGAATTTAGAGACGATGAGAATCCCACAGAAGAGATTCCTGGAAGTTTCTGGACTCAACATCTCTGAGAAGCTACAAGTGTAGGAATGGAAATCCTTATTTGTTAAAAATCAATTCTATCTTAAAACATGAAAAACAAATGCCACAGATCAACAGTTCTCAAACACGTTTGTATATCAGAATCATTTGGAGATGTGATATTTACACAATTTCCAGACCTTTTCATCTAACCTTCCTCCTAGCTGCAGGGT
>NW_022196895.1:43407154-43432154 GCF_008632895.1 Mastomys coucha | reverse complement strand
AGGAGGCAATCTGCCGGTGATGGAGCAACCTGGCTTAAAAAATAGGTACATTTTCCCTTTACTGTGTCATAAGCCTGGGAGGTGACCTTGATGTAATTCTATTTTTTGTAGGGTTATCTGAACAAGAGAGCAGGTACTATCAGGGCTGGGCAGATACAATAATGATCTATAGTAGAAAGTGAGGAATTCATCCTAGATTAACTCAGTATGTGGGGTGCTTTGCGTCATTGCTCAGGAAATTAGTTAAAGCTAGCTATTACTAAAGGTGCCCTCTGAGGCTATTAATAACACCCAGAAATGTCAAAGCTTCGGAGTTTAAAAAGTACATCCGTGTGTGTTTCTTTAGCTGCTTGTCCCCAAAACACTGAGGTAAGGTTTTCAGACTTTAGAAAGCGGGGGCTGGGAACTGCAGAAGCCTGCCCCCCATCCCTCAACTTAGCCTCCTCCAGAAAGAATATTATCTGAATCATAGTTCATGTAAACTCTCCAAAGAAAGGAAGTGGGCATCTGAAGGGCTTGAGGAGAGAAAGAATGGAAACTCATAAGCAAAGAAAAACAATGCTAAATAAAATGAGCCCCAGAAATGAGCTCGTATCGTGGCCAGGGTCAAGAACAACTCTAAAGTCAATTGCCAGTTTGCAAATGCCTGTTCTGGTAATCAGCCTCTCTAAAATGCTGGCAACACATTAAGAAAGGTTAAAATAACAAAAGGCAAGCACAGTTAAGCAAACCTTGAGTGACAGCGTTGATATCAAACCTCACATCGGCAACGTAACATATTTTCATTAAACTATGTTTAACAACTAATTGTCAAGAGTAAAATACTAATGACTATAAAGAGATGCAATCTTATCTTGAGACCCACTAAGAAAGAAAAAAATCACTACCTATTTGCTGCAAAACACTGACTTTAAGATGTCATAATTCCACCAATGAGGAAAGGAAGAAGAAAAAATTCTACATTTTTAGAATGCATGAGGTACAAGGGATTAGCAATAACTAGAAAGCTTGGGTGTAGCTCAGTAGTAGGACCGGTAGCCTAGCATGGATTGGATCCCAGACACTGCAAATAACTATAATAAAAATAATAGAATCTAGAAGCAGTGAAAGGCACATCCATTCTGGGTGCCGCAGTGAGTTCCTCTGAGCTGGACTCATGTGAATATAGGACTTCCTTTGAGGATGTGGAGCTATAATCCTGGGACTTCATGCAGGAGCAGCATTCTTGGGGCCAAAGGGGAGAAGGTAGAGAAATTCTGACTCATCTACATGGCCATAATGATAAGGAGAAAAGAAACACTATTGGTGTGAAATATCCTGAGAACCTTGGGGTTTGAGGATGAGTTTATCAAAAATGATATGAGGCAGAGAACTGACTGGTAGACGAGAAGAAGCTAGTCAGTGACTTCTGGGCTGAACGGGCATCTTGGCATGGGACTGAAAGCTAGTGTGATGGAGAAGTGTCCATTCTCGAAGTCCTAAAAGTATATTCATTGACCAAATGGTAGAAGTACTTTAAAATGTGGTGAATCATATCCAATTCCATTCTCAAAATCCTGTAATGGTCTATAATCGCCAAAGAGGTGAGAAATCTTTTCTGTCTTTGTCTTTTTGTTTTGTTTTGTTTTGTAAAACAGGGTCTCTATGGAACCCTGGTTATCCTGAAACTCTCTGGGTAGATAGGGCTGGCTTTGAACTCAAAGAGATCTATCTGCCTCTGCCTCCTCAGTGCTAAAATCAAAGGCAAGTGCTATTACTTCTGGCTGAGGAATTTTTATTGTCCAGCACCCAACAGACTCTAGGTTATTATTAGCCACTAAATTATTGCAAATATAAATTAAACCTGAGCAATCACATCTCATTTTCATTCAAGTATGCACAATATTAACATAGTTTAGAGTATTTTTATTTGATCATCTGAGTTTATTCCTTCGAGTTGCCTGTTCATACACTCTGCAGTTTCCTGTGGAGTTACTGCTCTACTTCATTGATTTCTCTTATCTTCACATATCGTTCATGCTATGGAATAGGTAGGTAGGTAGACAGACATCAATATTCTGAGTTTCTCCTTGATCAGTCTGTTTTGGTTTTTTTCTTCAATGCTCTTTACATCATCTTCCTAATTTGTTTTAATTTTTCTTTAATAGGTGCTAATTTTTTTCATTATGGCTCCTGAATTCTCTATCCTACTTTAAAAAACTACCTCAGAACAGCAAAGTGTCAGGGCCAGCGTCTTAATTACTCTACATTTCATGGTTAGTTCTTTAATAAAATATGCAGCACATCTGTTGCAATGTAGTACTTTTTTAAATTACTATTTATTTATTTTGCAATGTAATACTTTTTTAAATTACTATTTATTTTTAATTCTTTATAGAAGAATTAAACCAAGACATTCATTCCTATTTGTTCAGCTATTGATCTATCACAGAGCCACACCCTCAGACTCTGCCTTTCTGTTTTCAAAGGTAAATCCAATTGTTCTGACAGCTATTACAGCCTGACAGTTATTACAGAACACATTTGTTCCAGGTCTGCAGATTTCAAGTTCAATCTTGCTTTTAACATTTTCCTTACGGTTTGGTTGATTGACTGATTTCTTATATATAGTAGTATATTTTACTTATATTATTTGATTTTGTTTTGTTTTTAGTTTGTCTTTTGCTTTTGAGACAGAGTTATTTCTATGTAGCTCTGTCTGTCCTAGAACCCACCATGTAGAAAAGACTAAGAAAGACCCACCTGCCTCTGTCTCCTAAGTGCTGGATCATAGGCTCCCGCTACCACTTCCAGCTTAATCTCTTTAAATCTGGTACCTTGTGTCACTCGCACTCCCTGCAAGGACCTTCACACAGACACACAGAAAAGTATAGTTTTAAAAAATGAAATAAAATCCTGTTAAAAAAAAAATTGTGGTGATCTCCATACTGCCATTTTTCCCTCTTACAGTAAATAGTGTCACCGAAGCTTTGAGATGACAGCCTGTCAACATTCCAGGCTCGGCCATCACCCCAAATGTCACCCCAAATTAATGAGACTCATGAGAGTTAGTGAAAAGCAGATGAGAGAGATTTAGTCAGTGTGGTTCTCCTGAGAAGAGATCTAGGTCCCCCAAGTCTGTTTTCTGGGTACTGACATGAGGTTTCGGTTCCAACAGAATTAAAGAAGCGCATGGAACATTGCTAAGCAGTCCTTGTTAAGGTGCTGTCTCGCTCGCCCACCCCTGATGCCTCATTGTCTCAGCTTGAGTCCTTCAAAATGGTCTGCTTTGCCAGAGGGTTTCATAAACAGTTAAGTCGATCTGATGATCATGAGGGGACGGCCTCCCTCTCAAGGTGAATTGAGGAGGGCTCTTATTAGGAGTGGTTATCTGTCCTGAGAGCTTTCCTCTTTCCTGGAATTCAAGCTAACTCTTAACAGAAAGCCAAAGTATACACACAAAATGGAAACAGAGATGTGGGGCTTTCTTCCTTCCTTTACTAGCCTTGTGAGCCTGAGGGTAGAGGCTTCGCACCGAAAGTAACTCCGAAAGGCCTGTCTCAGTGAGAGTTTCACTGGACTGATTAAGGCCTCCTTCTCCTCAGGCAAAAGGCACGGATGACTTCATGAGGCTTGTACATACAGCCTGAGATGTTTATCAGTCGGATCTTTTAAATTAATGCTGACTACTAATTGATGATATAAATAAACTCAATGTATGTATTTATCTTGCTTCCAAATATATTTATGGTCTCTACTATGAGTCTGCAGTCCTACTGCATTCAGATCTGTTTAATTTTCTAAGCATTTGGTTATTTGGGGCACAGAATAATGATTATATCGTTTCTAATGAAGATACCATTTATTTTGGTCTTTCTGCATTAATTAGAAAGAAACTCCAAAATAAAGTAGAGTTAGCATATGGTTCTAATATGGTAAAAACATTTGCTGCGGAGGCGCACATCTCTAATCCCAGCATTCCCAGAGAGAGATGGGAAGCAGAGACAGATGAACATTCCAGAAGTTCATGGGCAGAGAGGCAGAATAGGAGAGGCCCTGCCTCAACAAAGTGTTGGGAGGGATGAACTTCCAACTGTTTTCCTCTGATCTACTCACACTCAACACACACACCTACACACACTCAAACACACACACAGATATACGCAGACACACAGACATACACATGCCCACACACGTGTACAAATGATAATAAATCTTTTTTAAGTGAAAAAGCCAAAATTACATCTACTTTTCCTGAACTTCATAGAATTATTTAGTATCCAATGTGATGGTTATTGTTTATGTCTAACAATACTGCTTCACATATAGGAATTTTTCATCGCTTTCCATTTAACTTTGAGCTTCTACTGAGAATACCTGCTAAACTGAGAAGCACTTTAATATAATATCTCTGCATTCCTTGAATAATCCCATTTGATTACACTCGATTTATACAAATAACTGAATGCACTCTGCACTTGTCTGATAAATCCAACTTTATATGATTTTAAGTGCATCACTTAAGACGTCTGAACCCATAATCTCAAGTAAGACTGCTCATATTTCCTCTGCTCTCCCTGAGTTTAAGCTCCAGTCTCTCGAGCCCGGCATGCACTGTGGGAATCAACTCGGTTTACAGCTCTTTCACCCGGTCTCAGTTCCGTTTGCCTTGGCGCTTCACTCTGCGCATGTTCAGCTAAACCTCACGAGATTTCCCCAGACGGATTTGGAAGCTTTTGTTTCAATGTCCGTCATTTCTGGAGCTGTGTGTTGCAGCTTCTGCCTGTGTCTGCCTCCAGCTTACTTCACACCTCAGCAAGGCTTTATGTGGGTTTCTTTTCCACATTCTTATGTCTGAAAAGTGCCTTAAGCAATAAGCCCAGAAGATCTGAGGGCTTACTTCACCCATTCTGTCTCCAAGCAATGCCTGCTTCAGAGCCCATTGTCCAAACCTAAAAATAGCTGCTCCATATGTCTTGTCCAGTTTTATTGTGGAAGGTTAAATCTGGCCTTCTCCAAAATGAGGCAGGAATCTTGGTTTCTTTCTGATAGCAATTTTACATAATTAAACTTAAAGCTTCGCTTCGCTTCTTATTTTGTCACTACTTGCAGCAATTTGTATAATTTTTAATTTTGTTAAAAAAAAATATTCTTGCAGGGTGGTGGTGACACACACCTTTAATCCCAACACTTAGGGTGGCAGAGGCAGGTGGATCTCTGAGTTCAAGGCCAGCCTGGCCTACAGAGTGAGTTTCAGGACAGTCAGGGATACCCAGAGAAACCCTCTCTGGAAAAACAAACAAACACAATCTATATTGTTGCTTAGAATTTTCTTTTAAAATTAAAAGAAATTGTTCTTATTGTATTTCACATGCATAGGTGTTTTGCCTGCATGTCTGTGCCTCCAAAGAGCATTGAAATATCTTGAGCTAGAGTTACAGGTTGAGTGTGAGAGCCACATGGGAGGTGGGAATAAAACCCCAGTCCTCTGAAAGATCAGCACACAGCAAGTGCTCTTAACCATTGAGTCATCATCTTTCCGGCCACTTTTTTTTCCCATTTAGTGTGTGTGTGTGTGTGTGTGTGTGTGTGTGTGTGTGTGTGTCACACCTGCATGGGGCGGTCAGAGGAAAGCTTGAACGTATTGGTTCTCTCCTTCTACCATGCCATCCTAGAACTAAGATCCTAAGCTAGAACTTATCAAGCTTGGTAGCAAGAACCTTGACCTGAACAAGTATGAAGTCAGAGGACAACTTTTAAGAATCTCTCTCTCCTTCCACCATGTGGGTCCTAGCGATCAAGCTCAGGTAATCTGGCTTTGAGGCAAGTCCCTTTACCCATAGAGCCAGGACGACATATCCACTTTAACCTTCCAAGAGATTCTCTTCCGTTATTACCAATGCCAGATTTAGCAGAAAACAGCAAAAGATATATTTACAGTGCATCTTGAATTTGAGAAAAGGAATAAGAATGTCAGTGTAACTATGTCCCAAGTATGCTAAGGACTTACACTGAGCAAACACTCGCCTGAAATCTAAATTTAATTTGAACATGTGTTATTTCATATGGCAAATCTATCTATTAAGTGTCTTTGTAGAAAACGAAAAACAGCAGTTTCCATTTTATTGATTAAATACAGTGTTTTTGCAGAATCTGTAGGTAGATTACTTAAAATATCAAAAAATTGTCATGTATTTATCAAATTATCACATCCTTACTTATTTTTGTGATTAATTTTGTCATTCTTTCCCTAGTTCCCTAAGCTAATTGTTTTATTTGTTTGCATTAAAATCATTAAAATGTTGAAAACCGTGACTTTTGCTCTGCCTTCGGCTCAGCTCCCATCCTGGGCATTTCTCAATGAACAGAGCTCATTTGCATTAATTGCTAGAGCGTTTCTAATCTAGGTTATTTCCTCTCCATTCAAGAGCCTTTAGAAGAGATTCTGTTTGTTTTTCAGATTTAAAGTGGTTTCCATTATTTTGTTTTACCGTTTTAAATATATTACTTAGGGCTATTACTCGGAGCCTGCGTCTTATGAGGGCTTCAATCCGGGCGAAGATGCTACTGCTCTTTTCAGGTCAAATGTACAATCACATTTTCTATATATGTTCTATGAGCAAAAGGGAAAATCCACATTCTCTGTGTATTGGTGTTGAACAGAGAAATACAACAAAGACAAAACAAACAAGCAAACAAACAAACAAGATTGCTTAATGATATTATTCAGTCCTTCAAATTCAAACTTGGATTTGACCCAGCTTATCCTGAATAAGATTTTGGCAACTGGAAACTATGCTGAATTCACCCACCCCACACCCTGACACTCCAACTGCAAAGGCAACAAGTTTTATGCTCCATGATTTATGAAGTGGTCTTCAACAGGGCTGAATTGCTATCAAAAGGTGTCCTTTTACTGGGATTTATTAGATAATGCATTACTGAAGACCAATTAGCCCCTGTTCAGAACACAGTAAAGGCCAAAAACATGAATGAGATTATGTAAAGTGCCCAATACAAACCACAGGGCCACGGTCTTCCCCGCTCGACCAGTCTGCCACATGAGAAGTTCAGGCCCCTGTTCTTTCTGGATGGTCACATAAGCACCATGGGAAAGCACAGAGTGACTCTGAAGGATTTTCCTTACTTTCCAGAGAAGCGAAACCCAGAGATTTTACATTCTTCTAACACATCATAGGGAAACAACTCAGACTCAGGATCTAACCAATGAGAACTAGTCAATCCCATGAAGAACCGGGCCGGCACCACTGCAGAACCCAGGAAACTTACAAAGGGAATTGTCTTCAGGTTTTAGGTCTGTCACTTATATAAGTGTCTCTGCCAAGAGCGGGCTGCAATCTTTATGCCTTTAGTTTACTCACAAGCACGTTTAGCACCTGTATACTTCATATTCTTGTATATGCTTTTGATCTCTTCGTCAGAGAGTGCACATCTTACAAAAGGTTTTCGTTCTCTGTTGGATGATTAAATTCAAACAGCCTTATTTTTTTTTAAGTAGTTTGGTATTCTTTTAGAACTAAAAAAAAAAAGAGAGAGAAAGAGAAATGCCTTTATTTATTGTGTGTGTGTGTGTGTGTGTGTGTGTGTGTGTGTCTGAGATGTATGTATTTGCACATGTATGCAGTATCTAGAAGAGAGAAATGGATTTGCTGGAACTCGAGTTAACAGCTGGTTTCTAGTATGTGTGCTAGGAACCAAACATGGGTCCTCTGGAAGGACAGGAAGTACTCTCACCTGCTGAACCATCTTTCCAGCCCTCTGTAGTAAGGATCATACTATTAAAAAAAAAATCTGTAGCACCCAGATCCAACATACTCCTCATAGCCAAAAACTACCATTTTGGGCCCTTTTGAAGATTCCCAGGACCCTCTTCATAGGGGCTACAGTGGGCTCCCTGCCCTTGCAACATTATTATCCCTTGCCTAGATTGTAATTTCAAAGACAAAGCTGTCTATAGTTTTTTATGCTTGGTAGTGGGTTGCCCCCAACTTTTGAAATACTTCTTGACCTGCCTGGACCATACAGTGACTTTACATCTGTAAAAACTCAAAGGCATCGGTTTTCTCTCGGAGGCTTGGTTCTACGGCTTTAAGTGGGGATGGCCGGAGCTGCTAGGTAATGCAAGGGGTAAAAGTACTTGCTATCTAGCCCAGTGACTGGCATCTGATCCCCAGGATCCACATGGTAAGTGGAAAAATCAACTCCTAATTTGTTGTCCTCTGGCCTTATCATAGTGTGCTCATATACTCCCCACCACCACCACCACCATGACACACACACACACACACACACACACACACACACACAGAAAGAGAGACAGAGACAAAGACAAAGAGACAGAAACAAAGAGAGACAGAGAGACAGAGACAGAGAGGAAGACAGAAAGACAGAGAGACAGACAAAGAAAGTAAAACTAAGGTGGGGATGATGGGGTACTTTCTTCTAAACCTGACACTCAGTTAATATCGCCCATAGCTAGATAATATTTGCTGGTCTGTACCTTGGTTTGGCAGAATCTATGAACAGACATGATTTTTTACAGGGTTTTTTTTTTTCCACAGTGTGGTCTTCAAGCTTTCCCAGAACAGTGCTGTTCACACCTTCAGCAGTGGGCCAGCCAAATGCATGACCCAGATGGCCTGCTCCTATGTCCAAATCACTGCAATTATAATCCATTTGAAAAACTGATGACCACGCCCACTCAACAGCTTTTATATATGCCACAAAGCCCTGGACGGGCTTCTCTCCAAAGTCCTCTCTCCTACGCTAGTAGGCTGGCGGTGCTAATTCAACACACTTTGAAGAAGTTTTACGGTTAAATTACAGGTTTTCTTGGAAATTGTGATATTGTCTTTAGAAAACATCTTAAAATCATGTTGTATCTGGAAGCAAGAATACTTAGTTCACTGTAATATATAAATAAATATTATTTTTAAATAAATATTATTCATCGTTTTATTTTGTGTAAAATAAAACACTGTAGCTATCTTCAAACGCACCAGAAGAGGGCATCGGATCCCATTACAGATGGTTGTGAGCCACCATGTGGTTGCTGGCAATTGAACTCAGGACCTCTGGAAGAACAGTCAGTGCTCTTAACCACTGGCTGGCAGAAAAATGCTTCCCTTTATGACTTCACTTGACAGACTATGACACTGATTTTGTTACTTAGGTGTTGGGTTGATGGGTAACCTTTATGTAAACAGACCATCGACAGTATAGGTGCCTATACACACTACAGGTCAAGCATGGAATATGGCTGCCAGGATCTTGTAAATGTTTTGTATTTTTTTATACACATGTACAAATACAGCCATTAAGTAAACACAAGATCCCTGATTTATGGAATAACCAGGGGGAAAATATTTTCTCTTTAGTTTCAAATAACAGGATGATTATTGCTTGTGTTTGGCTCGAGTCTGCTGTTGTTGAGAGAAACTTACTTCTGTTTCTGTTAAAAAAATCTGCATCTTGTTCCCTCTCCTTATCTTCCCTGGAACTGCAGCCATCTCTCTCAGTGTCTGTCAGCATGTAAATATTTTGCTACTTTTTCCCAGTTAGGAAAAAACCCACATACACAGACTTCATGATCCCTGCCAGCGATGAGCTCACCTCTCTATCTGTGTAGTGACCGTTCAAGTGTCTGTTTCCCTTTTCCTGGTCTGGGAACACCCCACCCCTCCTCCAACTACAAAGACCATGGGCCTAAGAGTTTCAAATATACACCCCCCCAAAAGAGTTTTTCTCCCTTAACTCCTGTTCTCTGCCCTTCACATCCAGGGGTTCTCTCAGAACCTGCATCCAGGAAAGCTCTAACATGGTTACTGGCAGATGCTCTGTCCCAGCCCCACAGACTGCTTCTACTGGGTCTGCACACTTCTACCCCCAAGATGGTCCCACAACCTGGACAGCAGTGAAGCAGTCAGCTTTCCCTGGACTTGCCCAACATTCCATCTTTCTCCCACACTCCAAACCTGTGCCCCAATGTCAGAAAGAAGTAGTCATGGATGACTACAGTGTCACTTATTCATTTATGATCAACAAAGGCTGGGATGTTTGGTTCTGGACCTTGGAACGAGGGATTGAGGTACTTTTTTCACATATCAAAGCAAACCTGGCCTCCAAGTTCTCCCAGCATCCCTCAGTCCCTACCTGGCATACCCTGCCCCTAACTAGAACTTACCAGCCCAGGGGCTGGGCTTCCCTTCCCTCAGAGGCTCCTCCCTATATAATCCAGACATTTTGGTCTGTCTTTCCCACCTTCTCCTCTTCTCCTTCTTGCTTTCTCTTTGAGAGCCCTTTCTCTTCCCCCTCTCCCCTATCCCCACGGCAACTTCCCTGGCCTCAGTTCTTGAGGCCAGTGAACTCACCCACCAGAAGGCAGCTTCCCAATAAACCAGCCATTAATACAATCTAATCTAGTTTGAACTGGTTCATTTCACTGGCAGATTGGGGAGATTATGGGGCTAATTTATAATTATGGGAAATAACCTATCAAAGAGAGAGGCATCTACCCATCTAGTCTCTGCTTCTTAAGCCACTCCAGTTAACCTGATCTCCACTGCCACCCTGGAAACATTCCTTGGAACACTGCCAGCGACCTCCAGCATACCAAACACCATGCTCAAGATTGTCAGTCTTCAGTTTGAACTTTTCCTCAACTTTCAACACAGTTGCCCACTCCCTTCTTTTCCAAATAGTTTCTTGGTTGCCTCCTAGGAAGCACTAGTTGCCTTTTAGTTGGATGGGCCACTAGATTTCCTCTGCCTTTGCTGGCGTTGCCTACTTCTCTAAACATTTGAAATCCTAGTTTTCACAAGGTACTCTTTAGGCTCTGTACTATACTCAATCACCATGTCTTTTTATTTAGTTCACGGTTTCACACTTAGTTCATGATTTTAATGATTCCAGCATCTGTGTATTTCCCTGACTTCTTTCCTGTGCTCCAGACTCATTTATATAACTGCCCACTCACCATTTCTTTTCAGACCTCTATTAGGCATAGCAAATCTAGCATCCTCAACGGAAAACCCTTCTCCACCCTGCCCCTCCAAGAACATCACTTCCCCATTTTCTGCATGTTGTTAAACAAAAGCCCCAATTACTGGCTACTCTTCTGTTGCTGTGATAAAATATAAAGACCAAAAGCAACTTAAAGAAAAACTGTCGTGGCTTATACTTGCAGAGGGTTAGATGTCCGTTATGGGAAAGAAAGAATAGGGCAGAAGACAGAAGATGAAAGATAACATCTCAGTCCCACACAGAGAGCAGGGACAATCAGATGTGGGGTGGTTTTGTAAACTCTCAAAGTCCTCTTCCAGTGACATCCTTCCTCCATCAAGGCTCCACATCCTCAAAGTCCACTAATCTTCCCAAACAGCACTACGGATAGGTTATTTCTCTGCCAGTGAAATGAGCCAATTCAAGCCAGATTAGATTCAAGGCAGGTTCATTGGGAAGCTGCTCTCTGGTGGGTGAGATCACCAGCTCCAAGGACTGAGGGGTGAGGGAGAAGAGAAAGAGCTTTCACAGAGAAAGAAAAGAAAAAGAAGAAGAGAGAGTGGGAAAGACAGACCAAAATGTCTGGATTATATAGGGAGGAGCCTCTGGGGGAAGGGCAGCCCAGCCCCTGGACTGGAAAATTCAAGGTTGGGGGACAGGATATGTCAAATAGGGACTTCAGGATACTGGGAGAACCTGGAGACAAGGTCTGCTTTGATGTGTAAAGTATGTACCTCATTACCTTATCGAGGTCTGAAGCCAAACAGCCACTAAGTGGGGACCAAGTGTTCAAATATATGGATGTTCAGTTGGAGTCCTCAGCTTGTCCCCCCCCCCCTCACATGGTCCAGCAAATTCCATTTCCTCCCTCTCCCCCCAACTCCACCCACTTGGAAAGCCTCAGAGCAGAAAAGGGAACAAAAAGGCCCAGTCCCACTTTTCTGATATTTCTGACAGGTATCCCAACCCCCTTGCCTGAAGTCACAAACTTCCCCGACACCCACACAGTCTATAAAAGGCTCCCATGCCATAGTCATAGGCTTCCATGTCTTCTGGTTTTATCCCCTGAAACTGGTGAATTTGCCCAGGAGCCCATTCCCAGATAACCCTGCCTTTTCTCCGTTTAACTTGGCTGAATTGGCTTATTTCGTCTGCCGAGAAAACCTATCAGTGAACCCATGGGCATTTCTCATTCAAACCATAACTCCCACTGTCGAATATGCTTGGCCCATGGGAAGTGGCACTGTTGGGATGTACAGTCTCGTTAGAGGAAGTGTGTCACTGTGTAGGTGGGCTTTGAGGGCTCTTACTGCTCAAGCTCCAGTCGCTCCTGGTTGTCTTTGGATCAAGAGGTAGAACTCTTCGTTCCTCCAGTACCATGTCATGCTCCTGCCATGAAGATAACAGACTGAACCTCTGAAACTGTAAGCGGGCACCGCCTACATGTTTTCTGTTATAAGATCTGCCTTGGCCAGGGTGTTCTTCTCAGCAATGGAAAATCTAAGAGACCCACATAGGCTACAAAGTAGAAGAGTCACACCCAGTTTCTTTTTCCCTCTCAAATCCTAAATCCTATCCTGAGATAGTTGGTATACACACTGTAAATAAAACCTGTCTTCTTTAGGTTACCATTCCCTGAGTTACTACCATCCATGATGAGCCACCACGTTCCCTCACATAGTGTCTCTTCCTAAGGAGTCACCTCGCTAACTGAAAAACAAAGAAACAAACAAGATTGTTATCATACTTCCTTCCTAACCATAATCCTCCAACTCTTAGGGCTAAAGTAAGCTGTAAACTCCACTTGCCCAAGGACAGATAACTTCTGGAATGCCAGGGGCTGTGGTTCTTGTTAGAAAACGAGTCGTGTGTTTCCACTTCAATAAGCAGGATGGGTTGCCCGAACTGCACTGGGCGTGCTTGATAACATATAGGCAAGGGATAGAGATACACAAGTATGTCGGGATGCTCACTCTTGATTGAACAAAGGCCGGAAGTACCATAGCCTTTATAAGTACCTGACTAACCTAAATTCAGAGCCATTTCTCTGGAAATCCTGGGTATGGACCTGTTATAGATAGGCCAGGTGCTGTTTGTATGTTGATGCTAATTCTACTCTCCTGGGAGGGGCTGAGGACCAGGAGTGAGTCATACTCAGGTGACTTCTTGTGAACCAATCCCCTAATGAATAAAGGAGCCAATCACTGGGAGAGTAGGAGGAACTCTTCCGAGTTGGACAGAGGAAAAGAGGAAGCCGGTACATGCCCGCCAGTACATGTAGCCAGGCTGCCATGGCAGAGAGCTCCCAGCACAAGCTGGGGAATGTGCCGTTCTTTTTTTAATATTTCTAGCAACAGACCTGGCCCGTGGCCATCTTCCTGGCCAGTATGAAACTGGTCTTTCTCCTGGCAAGTCTTAGGTTTACCAACATCTCTTGTTTTCCAGAATTCAGATAGCTTGATACAATCTAAACTAACCCATTTTCACTTGGTTAATTGCTTTACTGCGTTCCAATCTGTGTCCAAGTTAATGCATCTTCAAAGTAGCTTTCCTAGCAAACTGATCTAGAACAGCTCTCCGCTACTCCTCACTCCCTGTCTTTGAAAGCTACATTTTCCCCTCCTGTGTTGTGTCACAACAGAGGTGATTCATGAGGGGAAAGTGTTCCCTGCAGTGAGAGAATGAAGTCTCTGTCCTAGGTTGAAAACTTAAGTTTAACATTCCAGGGGGACAGGTGGATGACCTGACAACGACGTTGATTCTCCTCAGGCATGGCTGAAGAGAAATGAGGAGTAATTTCTCTTTAATGAAATGACGCACTTCTTCCCAGAATTCCACCTTAGTACAGCAGTTTACAGTGCTGCAGTTATTGAAAGGAGGTTCACTTTTCGGGGCCACGTAGTAAAATCTAACCTCCTTTTCTTCTGTGTCCTTCAAAGCACATGTTTCCTAACACTATAGGCTTTTTTATGGTACACTGGACCTCCTCTTTCTATAAACCCATCTCTCTGTCCCGTATCTAATTGTCTGCACCTGGCAGTCCTCCAGGCAGGCTTAACTCAAATGGATAGCTTGTGTTCCTTCTTTCCTTTCTCTATTTTCCACCCCCTGGCTGCAAGGATTTGCAGTTGGCCTGCCCTGGGGGTTTTCTTTGACTCTTTAATAAAATCATCCTTGTGTCCCAGTGGAGTCCCCAACTTCTTGCCCACTCTCCCAAAATGGTCCAGCAATTTACCCCTCCTCTGTCTCTCTCTGTCTTTCTTTCTGTCTCTCTCTGTCTCTGTCTCTCTGTCTCTCTCTGTCTCTCTCTGTCTCTCTGTCTCTGTCTGTCTCTCTCTGTCTCTGTCTCTCTCTGTGTCTCTCTGTCTCTGTCTCTCTCTGTCTGTCTGTCTCTGTTTTTCTCTCTCTCTCTATCTCTCTCTCTTTCTCTCTTTCTCTCTCTCTCTCTCCAGCCCCACCTACCTGGAAAACCTTCCAAACAGAACAGGTGCCAAAAAGCACAGGCCCACATTCCTGACATTGCTGATAGCTGACCCTACCTGCTACACCTAAAGTCACCAGTTACCCAAGCCCCCACCCTAATCCCCTGCCACAAGCCCAGCACTTGGCAGACACACCATTTCCCTACAGTCTATAAAACAACTTCCGCTCCATAATCTGCCTTCAAATTTTTTCAGTCTTGTCCCCTGAGACTGGTGAACTCTTCTGGGAATCCATTCCCAAAGAAACCTGCTTTTTTTACTTTTAATTTAGCTGAATTGGCTTATTTCTTCCAGTGGAGAAAAACTTATTGCCTTGGGCTTCCGTTTGAGTCCATTCTTACATTACTTTATTAATAAGACTAAGAATACCAAGAGGAGACCTCTGATTTCCTCTGAAACATGAGGCGACCACAAAGGAGCTCTCTTAAATTTTCAGTGACATTTGCACTTACCAAGAAGGATGCAGTAGACTTGGCAAACAGTAATGGAAGGATGTGGGCTATAGGGCAAAACCTCTTGAGCTATAGCTTACCCTGCCTGTAGTGTTCCAGGACCAGAACATAGCATAATAGTCATCAGAAAGACAAGAGAGAATTCATCAGACAACTGATGGGAGCAGGGTACCACTGCCAAAACATTAGGCAGAGCTGGGGGAGTCCTGTTGAAGAAGGGGAGGAAGGATCAAAGGAGCCAGAGGTATCTAGAACTTGGCCACCATGCTCCCCCCCCCCCCCCCCCCCCCCCCACAGAGATGAGGGAGCCTGTAGGTCTCTGTCCAAGGTCCTCAGCACGTATATAACTTGTTATGGCTGAGTAGCTAGGTGTTCTTGTGGGATTCCTGGTGGTGGGAGCAGGGGCTGGCTCTAGCTCTTTGGCCTGCTTTTGGGACCCTTTTCCTCCTGCTGGGTTACCTTTACCAGCCATGAAGTGATCATCTTATCGAGGCTTGTTGTGCTATTGGTATTTGATGAATGTCCCTGGGAGGCCTGCTCTTCTCTTAGGAGAGGTGAAATCAGAGTGACTCTGAGGGACAGGGGATGTGGTAGGTGTGTGTGTGTGGCAGAGGTGGTGGTGGAGAGACTGAAGGGAGGGAAAACTGTGATTAGGATGAGAGGAACATAAAAATAAAAACTAAAATTAGAAAAGAACGTGTGCTGTGAAACAAGAACACCCTCCCTACTTCTGCAGAGCATGTGAGTTCAGATTTCAGCAGTTCGCTCACAAGCACGTGTAACTCCCGGTCTAGGAAATCCAATGCCTTCTTCTGGACTCCACAGGTACCTGAGTACATACGGCATGCACTCACAAAAGAAGCGTACAAAAGACTTATTGTCTTAAAACAAAGACATAAGCCGGGAAGTGGTGGCACACACCTTTAATCCCAGCACTTGGGAGGCAGAGGCAGGCAGATTTCTGAGTTCAAGGCCAACCTGGTCTACAGAGTGAGTTCCAGGACAGCCAGGGCTTCACAGAGAAACCCTGTCTCTAAACACCAAAAAAAAAAAAAAGAAGAAGAGTAAACATTAGCAAATCTCTCATCTTTCTGAATAACAACAGCAAAAGTAAAACTGATGAATCCATGCAGTAAAACTGGGTTATTAAGAGACATAATTAGTAGTTAAAACATACATAAATACATACTTTTTAATTAAAACACATATGAAAATAATTTATAATTAACAAATAATTCTCAGTATCTGTTTTAACCACAAACACACACTTTAAAAAGATTCAAACTCACAAGTAACTGGGGGGGGGGGGTGGCGGGGGAAACAAGTAAAACTGAGATACTATTGTTCATCTAAGATGGTTAAAATTACTCCCCACACCCCCCCACACCAACTGAAATTTACTATTACCAAATGTTGTGTGTTAGAAGGACCCTCATTACTAATACTCTCCAAGAGGTAGACCAAAGACAATACTGACTGGTAAGATAGCTGTGTGGGGAAAAAAAAAAAAGGACTGGCTGGACTGTGATACTGAGAACCAGAGCTCGATCCCCAGAAACCAGTGAGGTCTGGAGGAGAACCGACTCCTGCCGCCTCCCGTGTTCTTTCTTGCCTGCCATACCCAAGTCTACTGCAGAGAGCGCTGCATAGTGAGAGGAGGAATATGGTTTCAGAATTACCGGTCTTTTACAAAGAATGCTGCTGTGTTTGAGCACACAAAGCACTTTGGAAATGTCTGCGATCGTTGTTGCATCAGAAGTAAACCCAGGATAGAAAGAAATCCATTAACAAGTATTTCGCCTAAATGCTTTCTCAAGGAGGCTGCTCAGGGATACATTTGAAGATACAAAACATAGGAGATCCGATTATATCTACCGATAAGAAATACTTTAACTGTCTGACGAATGCTAATCACAGAAAACCATCAGAGACAAAGGCAATGCCTAACACGAGCAAAAAGCGAACTTTTCCCTCAAGGACAAAAAAGCCTGAAAACTTGCTTTTATAACACTCTGTCAAAGCCATCCAAAATAACTCCCCTATATTTACACGCACAAAGGTCATCATGACAAACTTAAGGTTTGCCACCTGCCTAGACAATTTCAAAAGACTTAAGGTTTCTATCACTTTTAACCTCCTAGCAAGAGGTCAGAGCCTATTATTTCAAACCTCACCTGTAGCAGTCTGAGAAACCCACATCTACATTTTAGCATTAACAATCTGTCTCCTTATTTTCCCAAAGATCCTTCCGCTCCAGAGGAATCCTGTGGAGGTTCAGGCTTTGCATAAATCTTTGTTTTCCAGCTAAAAAGTGAGAAGGTGTCCGTAAAACAATTAGCCGCTAACATCCTAAGATTGTCAGGCACTTCCTCTTCTCCCCAGGAGCTGATTTGGTCCTTTCAAATGCCTTTAATCCAGCCCTGAACAAAAAAAAGTAAAAGCAGGTGATGAGAATTCTCTTCCAGCTCATGCCCAGCTCCAGCGATCATTGCAGGACACACCGTATACTAAATGATATATAACTTTTGTATCATAGAGCCTTTGTATAACTTTATGGAGAGGATGTTGAGCTGTGTACAGGAGAGTTGTACAGTTTAAAAAGTTGATTGCTTCACCCTCCAGGCCAGTAAAAAGAGAGCATACAGGCTCCCTCACCTTGGACCAAACAAGTGGGCCTGAAGATTTCTGGTGGAAAACTATACTGCCTGTTTCCTCTTAGACCTGAAAAATAAACAAAATAAAATAAAAAAATAAAATAAAAATCTCTAGCTAGCTAGCTAGCAGTTGGCATCTTTTTTGCTGGCAGAGTTCGCCTTCCAGGGCTCTGTGCTTGTAGGTACCTAAGCACACAGAGTTAAGGAGTAGAGACCGTTCACGTTTCAGAGCAACTTGCTTATTTTATCCTGTTAAACTGTGGGCTTGCTTTCTGTAAGCCTTCCTGTTGACCCTGATACATATGCACCGTGTGCCCTGGGGTAGAATCCTCAGAGTGTTGTCTGAGGTCAAGTGGAATCCTATCAGCAAATCCTTCAGTGCTCAGTTCTTCTCCTTCAGAAGGAGTTTAAATTACCTTATTAGTGACAACTGCTATAAGCCTGATTGCTACACAGTGATTACATGGTGTTTTATTAATTACTTGCAGCCATCAATTAAATTTTCTGATAGAGCAAGGTGATTTTATGTGTGGGATCATATATATATATATATATAATGAAAGAAAATGTCAGTCCCTAGAATAGATTTTCCTCACTCTTACTCTCACTTTTCCCTTTTCTTGTGGTCCTTGCTGAGAAAACCACACCTCATCATACGCTGGGGTTCTGCCCATTCAGTTCTACCCATTGCTCAGCTCCGAGCTCCTCTGCACCTGACAACTGACTTGCCTGCCTAGTTCCTGCTTGATTATATACATTTTCTTCCTTCTTTCTTGGTTTCCCTCAGGGCCTACCTTAGTCCAGTGTGACACTCAGAGCGTGCTGTTGGTACCATGTCATTGTAGTCTGAATCACCATGCAGGTTAGCTCTTAATCATGTGTTGTTGTTATGTTGTTTGTCTACCAGCTCTAAGTGTGACTCTGATATACACGACTGAATTATATGTTCCTCAAAGGGGAAACCCAAGGATTATATCTCCTTGGTACACACTACAGTTAACACATAACCAACAATATGTTAAATGGAGTGGACTGGAATTTTTCTTTTAAAATTTAATTATGTGTATTATGTTTTGTCCTCTAGTGTGTGTGTGTGTGTGTGTGTGTGTACATGATATGTGTGTCTGCTGTCCTCAGAGGCCAGAAACAGGCATCAGGTCCCATGAAACTGGAGTTACAGATGGTTGTGAACCACTGTGTGGGGACCAGAAATTGAACACAGGTCCTTTGCAAGAGCAGCCAGTACTAAGGTGGGCGGTGGTGGCGCATGCCTTTAATCCCAGCACTTGGGAGGCAGAGGCAGGTGGATTTCTGAGTTTGAGGCCAGCCTGGTCTACAGAGTGAGTTCCAGGACAGCCGTGGCTACACAGAGAAACCCTGTCTAGAAAACAACAGCAACAAACAAAAAAAGAGCAGCCAGTACTCTTAATCATTGAGCCATCTCTCTAGCCTCTGGAATAGAACTATTAAACTTCTCCATGTGCCACATGAATTATGCTCAGATTCTGGGTAGACCCAAAATCCTCTGTGTAACTCTGAAAAAGCCGCTAAGTCTCGGAGTCTCTGTTTATCTGAAAAATGTAAAACCCTGACACGGTCCAACTGTGTCATGTTGTAAAGACAACGTGAGATTGCATGATGGCATTGATTAAATAGGAAGCTCTTAGCAAAAAAAAAAAAAAAGAAAGAAAGGAAGAAAGGAAGGAAGGAAGGAAGGAAGGAAGAAAGAAAGAAATATTCATCGTGTTCTTTGTTTCCAAGCACTTGCAACAGGCTGTATATTTATTTAGCCAATTTGTCATCTTTGTTTGATGTCTTAAGTCTTAAACTAATGGTAAATGTCCTTTAAAGAAAAATGGTTAAGGGGCTGGTGAGATGGCTCAGCGGGTAAGAGCACCGACTGCTCTTCCGAAGGTCATGAGTTCAAATCCCAGCAACTACATGGTGGCTCACAACCACCCATAATGAGATCTGACGCCCTCTTCTGGTGTGTCTGAAGACAGCTACAGTGTACTTACATATAATAAATAAATAAATAAATAAATAAATAAATAAAAAGAAAGAAAGAAAGAAAAATGGTTAAAATGAGAGATAATTAAAGAGACCCCAGAGGTCCATTAGGCTTGGGGTTTCCAAGTGACCACAGACCAGTCTGCAGACTGAGGTGCCCAAGGTGATAGGAGAGCTTTGTAGAGTAAATCTGAAGAGGTATACAGGGTGGACTGCACACGGCAGTGTGGGCCATGTGGGCCATGTGGGCCATGTGGGCCATGTTAGCAGATCAGAGTACTTTCCTGCTTCTGCTGAAAGCCAGTGAGGACTTTTAGGCAGGAAAGTAATGGGATTGAAGTAGTAAAATTGAGCCTGGATGGAAAAGTATGTTAGGAATGTTGAATTCTTGAATAAGAAAAGAAAAAAAAACCTATAATCGATAACATTCCCATACATGTGAAGTCAATTGTACATTCTTGTTCACTACACATTACTGTTGGGTTTCAGGCCCAGGACAAAGGCTGAAGTACATATTGAACATACCAAAGTGGACTTAGCCTCCAGGTTCTCCCAGCATCCCTCAGTACCTACCTGGCATGCCCTGCCCTATTCCCTGAACTTTCCAGCCCAGGTGCTGGGTTTCCCTTCCCCCAAAAGTTTTCCTATATAATCCAGACATTTTGCCCCCCCACCCCCGTGTGTGTGTGTGTGTGTGTGTGTGTGTGTGTGTGTGTGTGTGCGTGTTTCTCTTCCCCCTTCCCTCTGGCTCCCTCCTCATGACTTCTTCCCGGGCATCCTTCCTTGGGACCAGTGAACCTACCCAAGAGTGGCATCCCAATAAATTTGCCTTTATATACTTTAATTTGGTTTGAATTCACTCATCTCACTGGCAAAGAATAACTTATCAATTACAGTACTGTGGGGCTAGGATGCCGGCTCAGTTGGTGGAGTGCTCTCTTACCATGTACCAGGCCCTGGGTTTGATCTCCAGGACCACATAAAGCATATAGATATAGATATTATAGATAAAGATATTATAGATGTACATGAATGAAGATAAATGCTGGCACATATCTGTAATCCAGGAGTTCAGAAGAAAAAGGATCAGCAGTTCAAGGTCATCTTCCACTTGGCACAGGAATTTCAAGGTCACCTTGGGCTACACGATGCTTAAACAAGCAAAAGTAATTATAGCAGTGAGTGTTATATATCGTGTCTAAATTTATTACATACGACACATTCTTGTATACATTTATTTATAAACACATATAACTGCTCAGGTCTGTGGTGTACGTGTTAAAAGTTAAATATTGTCATTTAATGAATTCACAAGTTAAAATTGTGGCTGAGGAGGGCTGCATATTACACTGGCTGGAATCAAGACAGGAACAGCACTATTGAGGTTGTACACTGGGAGCCAGGTGTGGTAGTGCATGTGTGTAATTCTAGTGCTTGGGAGGCTCAAGAAAGCATGATCTTATATTCAGGGCCAGTCTGCACAGTGATGGCCTCTCTCAAAAGACTAGAAGCAAGCATAGCCACCAAGAAGTCACCGTATATTGTTTATAAAATAGAAGAAAGATTAAAATTATAATCATTTAATTATGCATGCATATATTAGAGATTGGGAAATACATCTGGATGTATAGTGTAGACATATTGGGCTGTAAAATAGCCACAAAAAGATCAATGGAGATCTAGGTATAATGAAATGAAATAGTGTTAGGAAGGAAGAAAGAATGTTATAGAAGCATGATAAATGTTTTAGGAAAACAAAAATATATATAAAATACTTTCTGGTCTACCATTGGAGACTGGCAATGCTGAAGGATAGAGAGCTATTCACTTTTTCCTTTGGATGTTTCTAACTGGTTTCTTCAGCACCCAGTGTGTCAATTTACAATCAAAAGCAAGCAATCAAAATTAGTAAAAAATAAAATACAAATATATCTTTAGATAGTTTCAACAGAATCAGTTGTACCATAAAAAAAAAAAAATCTTAAAAAGTAAGATAGAGACAATAAAAGAAGTGAAAAGAAGATTGATCGAGGCTCTTAATAATTTAAAAAGCAGTGATGTATGATAAAGGAATTTCCTGTTAATTACTGTTAGGCAGAATTAGGGACCTTTTTTTGGTCATTATTGACCAGATAATACTACCTGATGTCACATTAACTGATGAGCTGTGCAGGGGCCTGGGGATAGAGGGAGTGATTTCTACTTTATTCTGGGATGGTCTCCTCTTAGCAATTCCTCTGGCTGGTTTCCCTTACTTTTTCAGAAAAAAATACTAACAGCTTTTGTTGGCATTTCATCTAGACTCTGCCCCACAGTTACCTGGCCATAGCCAGTTGTGCCTGACTCCGTATAAAAGGGGCAGCTTGCGCCCTCCTCTCTCTCTCTCTTGTTCTCTTCTTGTCTTGCTCCTGTTCCCTTAACCTCTTCCCCTTTCTCCCCATTCCCCTCCCCCTTCTCTCTCCACTTGCTCATGGCCAGCCTCCTCTACTCTTCTCTCTCTCTCTCTCTCTCTTTCTCTCTCTCTCTCTCTCTCTCTGCCTTTTACTCAACTCCCCTCCCCATGCCCTAAATAAACTCTATTCTATACTGGCTGGTACCTCAGGAGAGGTCTGCAGAGGCACCCCCTTCCCCCACACTTTACTGCGCCTCTACCAAACATATTCCTTCTTTTTTTTTTTCCTTTTTATAAAACATAACAGCTTTGATCAGAATGGATGTAGAAATAGCAATCATATCCCAAAACAAATCATATATCCTATATCTCTCCACAAATGTCTGAAGAAAATTATGAAACTCTGTTGGTATCTTTGGTAATTAGAGGGGCAGGCTAACAATAATATAGTATTAAGATGTTAATATAGACATGGAAAGTTCAAGCCATGTCATTCAACATGATTCATTTCTATGGCTCAGTTGAATGACAGGTCCCAAAATACCAGTCTTGTCATTCAACAGCATTAATAGAGCTACTTGGAAATTATACCAACAAACTGGTCATTCACTGATAAAACCCACTACTTTGTAGACTAGAATTACTGAAAATATGTACTCCAGAATGATAATTTTGAAAGCATTTGATATGCCTCATGCTCTTAAAATAAGTATAGGTCAATAGTTAAATACACTTAAAGGATGCCAAATAAAATTTAGTTAAGAAAAATTTCAAATTAAGCTGCCTACTCTGGCAAGGATCCAGAGTCAGTTCCCAGCACCCACATGGCAGCTTACAACCACCTGTAACTTCAGTTTCAGGGGATCTAATGCCCTCTTCTGTCCTCTGCAGGCATCAGGTCTAGACACAGGACATATAAATGCATGTAGGCAAACATCTGTACAGATAAAATTAAGATACGTAATTTTTTTTAAAAATTAGACTTTGCAGAGACATAAATACGCTAATGTGAATTTTGAATATTCAAGCTGTTGATATAACTAATGTGTTCAGATTCCAGACTTATTTTTCTGTTTTTGATGATAATGTGAAGGGACTATTGGTCCTTTGGAACTAACACACTGACACAGCCCCATGGCACTGGGAGTAAGTACCCAGCCTTGATTGGATCATCTGTAACACAGCTACTTCACCTAAGGTTCAGGGAACATTGAGGAAGAGGGTGTGGGAAGACTGTAAGAGCCTGAGGATCAAGACAATTGCTGCAAGATAATGTCTTCAGGATGGGACATAAAATCCCAACAATACCGCTGTCCACGCAAGACCTACAATGATCAAAGCATGCTACACAGATGGGAGTAAAGTTCACAAAGCCTCAGCCTTTGCTAGTCACTGGGTGCTGAGGGAGGGAGAATTCACTTTTTTTTTCAGGACCCAGTCCCCTGATAGGTTGTCCAAGACTAAGTAAACCCATACACAAAATCCACATATAAATACATACATATATACATATGTATTATATATATATACATTCATATATATGACATTAATTAGACATTAGACGCTCTCTTTCTCGTGCATGTGTGTGTGTGTGTGTGACAATAAGAGAATGAGAGAAAAGGTGATGTGTTGCAGGGCACAAGAGGAGCTGGAAGGGGGAGAGAGGGAAGGTAAAGTGATATGAATACAGTGTGGATTCTCACACATGACATTCTTAAAATGGGAAAATTATGTTTTTTTTTTAAAGAGAGAACATTTAAAATGAATAAATGATTGAATGAATGAATGAATGAATGAATGAACGAATGAATGGAAGTGTATAGCTAACTCTCCAAAACAAAACTTTGAGGGGACCTCTCACTCTTCCATTAGAGGATGTAAACAGAAGGCTAAACTTCAAGAGCCCTGACTTCTTTATTTCCCTTGACCTTCTGCCTCAAGTTTAGCCAACTCTGACATTCTCTTCTGGCTTCCATGGGTATCAAGCAGACACATGGTGCACGCACACATTCAAGCAATGCACTATATATCCCCCTTACAGACACTGTCGATGACCAGAGCACTACCCTGCCTCGGCTTCTGCAGCTGTTGCCTACAGCACGGTGGGATGGCCCCCTTTCACTCCATCCATCCAAGGTTCTCCTGGGTTTTTATCAATGGCTCTCTCGGCCCCTCCTGCATCTTTTTTGGACCATGGATTCATCCTTCCTTCAATATGACATTAATCATACTAACTCCAGCTCTCAGACGTGTCTCACGATGCCTGGCCCACTAAATTTAGTCTTTCCTTCACATATATGTACAGTTTTCACTTCATTTAGGGACTTGGGGACACAGAGGGAGACATCAAGACCCCATTTTATTGCCTAGAGCCCGGCCTGACTAAACATTTCTTTTTGAAGTTTCATATCCACAAAGACATCCAAATCTTTATGCTAGATCTAAATAAAATAATTCAATTTGCATTGCTTAAAAACCACGAATAGTAAGCCACAACCATTTCCATGACTTGCTTAGATTTTATCAACTGTATGCAAAATGTTTTTCACTCAAAGAGTAGTTCCCTGGATTTATTTGATCCCTTTGAGAAACACTTGATTGCTGGGTAAGGGATGGTTGCTGCATGGTTTGGGGCCTTCTTCCATTTGCACGCTCTGTATCTGACTCCTCTTTGTCCCTTCCCTTCCTTCCCTCCACCTGCTTCATCAAGTTCTGAGACTCCGTGTAGAACTATCACGGGATTTTTTTATATTCAGTGTAGATTATTTCTCCATCTTTCTTCAAGATCTACAGTGTGGAATTTGCATTAAACAAAGTTATACAAATCATTTGTCAGAGGCCACAACGATACACCCAGGGCCAAGCAAACCAGACTTTAAAAATGTTGTGTGCATAACTGACTGTCAAAAGAGGCGCACCAACACAGGCGAATGGGCTTTGTCAGTACACATCTAAGGAGAACTGTCAGGCAGCCAAGTTCAGGCCAGAGATACCCGGTCATGCTTTTTT
>NW_022196895.1:43391108-43407144 GCF_008632895.1 Mastomys coucha | reverse complement strand
TTTTTGTCACCAAGACAAAATTACTTGGGCCTGCTAAATACTACCGTGCATTTCACCAATTATAATATGAGGAAACTTATAAATTTGTTAGCCACCAAATATTCCGTGAAAGACAATCTAATACCTTGAAAGATCTAAGTAAATTCAATGTTTTCAGTTTGTCAAATCTCTAATCTTGGACAGACTTTCTGTGTGCCTCAGTTTTCATATCTATAAGATGGCAATAACAGTAGTGTTAGTGTATCAGAAAAGGCCCATCGGGGGCTGGAGAGAGTCCTCAGTTGTTAAGACCACTGACTGCTCTTCCAGAGGTCTTGTGTTCAATTCCCAGCAACCACAGAGTGGCTTACAACCATCTGTGATGGGATCCAATGTCCTCTTCTAGTGTATCTGAAGACAGCAACAGTGTACTTACATAAAACAGATAAATAAATCTTAAAAAAACATATTTATTAAGAAAGAAAGAAAGAAAGAAAGAAAGAAAGAAAGAAAGAAAGAAAGAAAGAAAGGAAGGAAGGGAGAGAGGGAGGAAAGGAAGAAAGATAGAAAGAAAGAAAGAAAGAAAGAAAGAAAGAAAGAAAGAAAGAAAGAAAGAGAGAGAGAGAGAGAGAAAGGAAGAGAGAAAGAGAGGGAGGAAGGAAGAAAGAGAGAGAAGGCCCATTAAGAGAAAACACCTCTGGTCAAGAGACAGAATCTCTGGGGCTTGGTAGGAGATCTGGCATTCCAACTGGGCCTAAGAAGTTGGGTTCAATTTAAGCCAGTCTAAAGAGGTAGAAGAATGACTAGTCCTTTGACAAATTCTGTACATTTTCATCCCAGAATCCACCCTTCACAGGGTACCTGTGAGTCACCATGAGATGCTATGAGGTATGAACTTTTTTCTGTGACCTTAGTCCTTTCTCTTTTCCTTTTTCTTTCCCCTTTTCTTTTTGTGTCCCTGTCATTCAGATGTTGCCTGGAATCTACGTAAACATTTTCTGCTACTTTGGCCCTCCTCACATCTTCCTCTAAAGCTCCCCTGTCCACCACGTGGCTGCTTGTCATCATCATGTGTCTGCCTCCAGGCCAGCTTAAACTGCTGGGCTCCTTCTAGTCTCTCCTCCATTCTCCTTCAGGAAGCTGCTGAGGTTTATAGCTTACCCGTCCTGAGGGGTAGGGAGGAGGTTTCTTTTAGACTCTAATAAAATTGTCCTTGAACTTCCATTTAAGTCCATTCCTAAATTCTTTCATTAATGAGACTAAGAACTCCAAGGAGGGACCCCCAATTTCCCCTTTATCCACAGTATTGTCATTGCAATCCAAGTATTGCAAGGAAGATTAAATGATTCAATGTGTGCAGTGTGCCTGGAGCAATGCCCGGCACACTATAAGATCCATACATGTGTTTGCCAAGAGGACTGGTTGATATTATTGTCAATTGCTGCTATTACGTTCAGTAGAACAGAACTAATCGATGACTCTGTTTAGGGTTGGGATATATTTTCATTGGCATTTTTCTGACTTGCACCTAAAGGTTACCAGAATGAATATGTCCAGAGAACTGATGGAAATCTGTGGGAAGGTGACAAGTCACCATAAAATTCCAAGGCTGGTTGGTGCTAGTCAGTTTTAAAGGAATTACTGTGCCAGGCAGTGGTGGCACACGCCTTTAATCCCAGCACTTGGGAGGCAAAGGGGAGCAAATTTCTGAGTTCAGGGCCAGTCTGGTCTACAGAGTGAGTTCCAGGACAGCCAAGGCTACACAGAGAAACCCTGTCTCAAGAAAAAAAAATTACTATATCTTTGAAATACTTCAGGAGGTCCTATAATTCCCTGTGGTGGGCACAATCCATCTAGCTGCCTGCATGCTGGGAACCACATTCATGGTCCTGTGTCTCACTTTTCTCCAGATGCATGACACAGACCTAGTATAGGAGCCCTATGGTACACATGTGCCTGTGTAGGCTGTGTCACATGGTGCAGCTTTAGGCTCTGAAAATGGAAAATGGCCTCAGTTCTATTCAAGTGATGCTGAGCTTCTGCACAGACTACCAGAGAGTTGGTTGTTGTTGTTTGTTTTGTTCTGTTTTATTTAACATAACCTTCTTATCAATTATTTGGAATTTTCACATAGTGCACCCCAATCACATTCACTTTTTAGTCCTCTCCGGTTCACCCTCAAACCTAGAGTGATCTCCCACAAAACAAAAGAAGAGGAAGAAAAAAGGGGAAAAAAGAAAAAAAATCAAGTCTGATTTAAGTTGCCCATATACTCTCTGGAACATGTTCAAAGTCCAAATGGTCAGCTAGTTAAAGAAAACTTAGTCCTTCCTCCCTGACCCCTGCCCCTCCCAGAAGCCATCAACTCTTTTGTGTTCTTAGGAGACTAGGGATGGTTCAAGCTGATAAGAACCACTGTGAAGGCAGCCTCTTAGCCAGGCCTTGCCTAAAGGTCTCCTTTCATCTATTCTTATAGAATCCACTAGATGAAACAGGATCTTACATTCTCTTAGATTATAGGAAAGAACAGGACCTCTTTGTGGCTCTTGGGGTCAAGTGGATGAGGGAGTAAAATCTTGAAAACATCTCTTTAAATAGATTAGAGTTTGAGCAAATATTGTCTTGGCCCTCCTCCTACTGTTTCTATTGTTATATTAGCCCAAAGCCTCATTCCAGGAGGTGAGTGTTTGCATTTCTCATTAATGCAACAGGTCTATGTAATAAGTCCCCGAACTCAATAATCTGGATTGAAGAGTGGTCTCTATCTCGGTTTCCTCATAAAACATGAAGTTGTGCCCTGCACACACACAATTCTTGAACATCTCCCAAACAGACACTACCTTAACAAAATCACCTAAGATAGTACCTGAAGCTAGGAGTAACATACTCATCATTCAAGTTGCTTAGATACTCCGGAGTCCCACAGAGTAACCACTTGTTGTTCCATCTTATGAATCACCATTAAAACACCAACAACAACAACAACAACAAAAAAAAACCTGCATGCTCAAAGAATTAGGGGCAAGCAAAATCCCTTAGGCAGTTTTTCACCTCCTTATTGCACCTGAGGTTTCGTTAGCTCCCAGTTCTTCAAGGCAAAAGCTATGCTGTTTAGAAAGAAACTTTGTAGTTACTAAAGATGGACTTAAGCTACCTGGGTTGTACGTACACAGGCAGATCACTATATTACATTATTTCCATGTTTCAAAAAAAAAATCCTTATCAAGCAAAGCAGTCTGATCAGCAGACAAAAATGGCCCCATCTCCTGGCATTTCCAGGGATGCTTCGTGTCATCTGGTGCATCACAGCCTTAGCTAGCCCTCAACTCTCCCCAGCAGTGCAGAATAAAGGGGATACAGAAACAAGGAGATGGGGAACTGGATAGCTGTGCTCTCAGGATCAGGGCAAGTTTTCCAGCTATGGGCCAGAGAACTAGAGGACCTGCCAATGAGCTGGGACCCTTTTCGCAAAGGTAAGAACAGAAGCACACTTCCGAGAATGGAGGAGAAGAAAGAGACAAAGGATGAGAGGTTGTAGGACAGTGCATCCAGGATGTGGAGATCTGTGTTAGAAAAGTTTAAGATTTCATTTCCAGTTTTCTCTTGGCTTTTCTCTTCTCAGACACTCATCTAGAACTTGTAAGCTGGGCTCAGAGAAAGTCCCCCTGCCCTTTCCTTGCCTCTTCTAAGCAGAGCTGTCCAACAGATATGTTAATGAGCACTTCCTATTGAGCTATGGTATCCTAGAAACCATATTCTTTATGAGTAGAAAGAACAAGGTAAACCTAAATGCAGTGTCTTCTTGGTTTTTTTGTTTGTTTGTTGTTTGTTTGAAGTCTAAAATATATAAGCATTTGAAAATTTAGTTTTCTTTATATATGGTGGACAGTGCAGCCACAGAGGCACTTCCCTACCTTCAAGGTGAGGTCATCCCTTGTTTCCTGGGAGTTGTCTTTGAAAACTCTGGAAATGCCTGAAAATTTGAAGACAATCCACCACTTAAAAGTTGTTTGAAGGCCTGTACAAAACCAGAGTGGTCTAAAACCTGGTTCCACTGTGAGAACAGACTCTAACGTGCAATGAGAACAAAGAAAGACACTGGTGGAAAGATAGTTCCAACTTGTTGGGAGGTAGGAATGGGGGACACTTACAGACAGAACCCCATCCTGCCTGACAACAAGACCAAAGGAATTCTCAGAAGAATTCACCAGAAGGAGGGTTAGAACAAAACTGACTTTATCCTGGGCAGAAAGTATCTGCTTTTGTGATGTTAGGCTTGCAGGCCACTAAGGATGGATTCCAGGGTTCTGTTGAGGCCCGTGATAAAATATTAGTTCCTTGTGGTCTGTTACCGCCCCCTTCCCCTCAGCCATCAGACAGTCTCTGCTTGGAGGCTACCACCTGGGGAGCTAAGACAGATGCTCTCTGTTGACTGTTGGTTCTTCTTTGAAGAAGCCACCTGAGCATGCCCACCGCCTGAGCACGCCCACTGCCTGAGTATGCCCTCTGCCTGAGTATGCCCTCTGCCTGTAGATCTTCCAAACCTGGGGACTTTGGCACCTGAACCTTTTTTGCAGTATGCAAATATCATGTAATCTAGAGATTTGATTTTGGTTTCTCCTGTGACTATAAAAACCCCCGGCTTATCTAAGTAAAGTGAAATCTTGATTGGGCTATTTCAACTTGACTTCGTGATTTCTCTTTGCACTTCGAATCCTCTATTTCAGGTCCTTTGTTCCCTCCTCTGATAAAACCCAGTTTGTGAAACTGCAGGCAGTTTCAGTGGTCAGATAAATGGAGTCTACCCTTGACTCTGGGCGAATACATGATAGGATCTCCTGGAAAGACTAAAACATTCCATGCTATTGCCTCCTTACTTCATCATGGTTAATGCAGCTGGGCCTGTCAACCACTCACTCAACCAGGAGGCTACCACTAGGAAATGCTGATCTACTAAAGTCATGCTAAGGAAGGGGAGGACTAATTAGCCTCTTAAGGAGGTAACATACTTCCAGAAACCCTGGCCCTGTGCAGTTGCTTACAGGGCCATAGCTTCACCCAGGTCTGTTCATTCTACCTGCAGGTCTGCAGGAAGGTGTCACTTTTTTTTCTTTGTATTCCTTTCCCTAAAGTTAAGGCTTGCTTTTTCTGACGGTTTGGGTTTTTCTCACACTGTCTCTGAAGCTCCCCTTAACCCCACTTACCCACCCACCTATGAGTGCCCATGCCCTCCTCCTCTGGGCAGCTGCCAAGATTTGTGCTTTACCTATCCCCTTGCTTTTCTCTCAACCTCCAACAAAATTGTTCTAGAGCTTTCTTTTGATTCTGTCTCTAAATTCTTTTGTTAATGAGTCTAAGAAACCAAGGAGGGAACTCCAACCTTTCCAGTAACATTTGGCACTAAATGTGGGACTTCCCAGAGTTTCTGGTCACCATTATTGCATGCGAAGTCAGACAGATTCCTGGCACCAGGATCTAGCTGTAAAGTAGACATATTATACAAATGGCTTTGACATTTCATTTGAAAACCACACAGGAGAAAGTGAGTCAGTTTACTAGAGGACAGCCATGGATAAGATGGCTACAATCACATTGTAACGGGGCCCCAGGCCTCAGTGGGCCCTGGACCTTAGCACAATAGACTCCATGATAGAAATACCATTCAGGTGACAAAACTCAGCATGTATACAGTAGCACCTGCCAAAACCAAAGCAAAGGCCTAACCCATCAAAGCCCACAGTTCTGGGAAACTCTTTAAATGTAACAACCTTGCTTTTTGGCATCTGTAATTCTAATTCTGACTAACTGTTCTCATTAACTGAAATATGCCAACCCAGAACATGATTTTTATGCTTAAATGCTAACACTGAGAAAGGCCCAGTGCTACAGGGAGCCTGAACAGCCAGTGTAGTCGTAGACCAGCTAATAAAGACTTTCTATTGGCTTAAACCTATGTCCAAGCAGTCTTCTCTCTTCTCTGGGGTACATTCCACAACTTTCCCAAGGAAAATCTGCGCAAAGAAACTGTACAGCCAAATAGCTAAGTTCCATGGCTTAGGTCAGACCTTGGACTTTGCTGTCTTTTAACACTTATGAGAGTAAGGAGAACTTAACTTCTCAAGACTTCATATTCTCGGAGCTGGAAGAAGAATAGCAATTACAATAATAATCAGCCGGGCAGTGGTAGTGCACACTTTTAATCCCAGCACTTGGTAGGCAGGGAGGCAGGAAGATTTCTGAGTTCAAGGCCAGTGTGGTCTACAGAGTGAGTTCCAGGATAGCCAAAGCTACACAGAGAAACCCTGTCTCGATTAAAAAAACAACAACAAAAATCAGATAACATTTATTTATTCATATTAATTTTTTGAGACAAGGTTTCTCTGAATAGCCTTGGCTATCCTAGAACTTGTTCTATAGAACAGACTGGACTTGAACTCAGAGCTCCACTTGCTTTTGCCTCCAGAGTACTGGAATTAAAAGTATGTACCACCACATTCCATTCAGAAAAGATATTCTACTTTATATATATGAATATACATGAATATAATATACACATGTAATATACATGTATATTACATACACATACACATACGCTTTCTGACTGTCCTATGGCTGGTCTGTAGGGAGCAGAAGGGTCCACACTGGCTCTAGCAGAATACCATGTTTTCTATAAAAGGGAACACAGCTGAGCAAGGAAATAGAGGTTTTTCAAGAACCCAGAGGACACTTGAAAACCCCACATCTACACATATATACACATATAATATACATGTATATTATACATACAGACAAGTAATATAAAATGATTAATATAGATACAAAGAGTGTCCTTATACTATCATCTTATATGTCTAAGAAAGAAGAGCTCTACTTTACTGATTGATAAGGCCCTGGGATTAGAGAATTCATTAAGTGGAAGAAGGGTAAAGCAGACATGTAGAATCTCTACATAGGGAAGCAAAGACTTTTTATAGCTGGAGATTCAGACAGAGTATTTGCATTGTCCCATGTTTGAAAACACCAAGAAGAGATTTCAATACCTGGCAATGGATAGAGCCAGTTTCTGACTGTCCTGTGGCTGCTCTGTAGGGAGCAGAAAGGTCCACACTGGCCCTAGCAGAATACCATGTTTTCTACAGAAGGGAACACAGCTGAGCAAGGAAGTAGAGGTTTTCAAGAACCCAGAGGACACTTGAAAACCCTTGTCTAGCTAGGCAGTGGTGGTGCATGCCGTTAATCCCAGCACTTGGGAGGCAGAGGCAGGTGGATTTCGGAGTTCCGAGGCCAGCCTGGTCTACAGAGTGAGTTCGGGGACAGCCAGGGCTACACAGAGAAACCCTGTCTCAGAAAAAAAGAAATAAGAAAAAAGAAAAAAGAAAGAAAAGCCCACGTCCTCCTCCACCGGGAAGCAGAGCTGCACTATATGATACATTCTATCTTCCTTGTTAGGATTTCCGGGTCCCAGAAGTTTTTCACATTATATCTGTGATAAAATGAATAAATAGAGACAAGTTGGTAGGAATTGCACCTCTGATGAAAGTGAACGTAAGATCCCTAGGAGTGTAGGATCATAGTCCCATTTTCAACCGAAACCCAGAGATCCTTTTCAATAAGTCTGAAGATCTCTACTCGGCTGGGTCCTTTGGTCAGGTGAGTTCTTCAGTTGACAACATAGCCTGTGAGTCTGCATATGCATAGGTGCTTAATGTTCTGGCTCGCTCTTAACCTTCGTTTTGCTTGCTGGATATGCTTAGTATCTTTTTAGACCATTCAGACATATGAAGATATTTTTGGCAGTTTTCCCTTGGTCTATGTACACACATTTGCACATATACACACACGTGCACCCAGCTGAAGCACCTTGGTTTCTTCCAGTCTGCTTTCCACACATCATCTTCCCAGGATCTTGCTTCCCATTCTGGACTCTGCTACTCACAAGATGTCCCTTCAAAGTGCGATTCACAGTCTCAGTGTATGCCTCACAGGGGGATGTTGTTTCAGACACTGACCTTGACGGCCCCACAACATGTTTGCCCCGTCATCCTCCTAGCCGACCACCCTCCCTCTTCTGTAACAGCCAATGCTATGGGTTCTCTTTCTACTCTGCAGTTAAAATACCTTATCCCTGGCCCTCCCCTGCCTCAACCCAAGGTCAAAATGGCCTACGGGTGACTTATTATCTCCAGACGTTGCAACTTTTCTTTCACCTGGTTACCAGAAAGTTCTTTCTTACCCCCAAATAATAGTTCATTTGCAGAGGGAAAAATGTTCTGTCCTAGTAGCCTTCATGGTAAGTTGTGACCCCATGGCATAGCATTTGAAGTCCTCTGGGATCTAACTCTGAGCTGCCTTCTGTGCTTCTTTGTCCTCAATATGCTGTCAGCTAAGCTTAACCCCCTGCCATTCTCCTCAGATTCAAATACTTCATGTGTTCTACCTGGTTGTTAAGTGTCATACTTCAAAGACTTTTCCATAAAGCCATAAATGATCTCAGCCTCAGAAATCCTAACATTTTTAAATATATACTTTTTTTTAAAAAATGATTTCTATAAAACCTTTTTTAAAATATGTGTTTGCCAAACTATTTATGAATTATTTATTTTACCCCTTTCCTACCTCCATCCTCTTTTTAACTGAGCATAACCCCTTCACTTGAGGAGATTCCTAACAACGGAATAATGAGTTGCCAGTACTCTAAAATGATACAGCTGTGAAAGCCTGAGTTATGAAGGGTGGGTATCTCTTCATAAGTGTCCCTCAGGGAGCTGGAAAAGTAGGTCAGCAGTTCTTCCGGAGGATCCAGGTTCAATTCCCAGCACCCACATGGCAGCTCATTCATGTCTGTGACTCTAGCTCCAGGGGATCTGACTCCCTCGAACAGAAACACATGCAGACAAAACACCAACATGCAGGGCCTTAAAGAATAAAATCATTAAAAAGAAAGAAAGGAAGGAAGAAAGAAAGAAAAAAAGAGAGGAGAAAGGAAAAGAAAACAACAGTTTCTGTATTGTAGGGCTGATCCCCAGGCCGTGGTGCTACTGGGAGATAATTGGATAGGAAGAACACTAATATGCTTCATGAATTAATCTATTGTTCAATTCACACAGATAGACCTTGTAAGAGGTAAGGCTAAGATGAAGAAAACATGATCCTTGAGGTATATTCTGGGACTCTACCCCCTTAATATCTCTCTCTCTCTCTCTCTCTCTCTCTCTCTCTCTCTCTCTCTCTCTCTCTCTCTCTCTCTCTCTCTCTCTCTCTCTCTCTCTCTTTCTCTCCCTCTTCCACCAAATTCTTCTGCCAAGCCCCAGACCAAGTCAGTCACAGCTCCGAGATTTTAATCAAAATAAATCATTTGTTCAGGAAGTTATTTGTCTCAGGTACTTTGTCGCAGAGACAAAAGAAAATGACTAACAACAGTGTTCAACCAGAGACTAAGGTTAGAGAACACTCACATGAAGACAGAAGAGCTGGGTTCTGACATGAGCAGGAGCTGCAGGCAAAGGGAGTTATCTCTAAAGCATCCCTTTGACAAATGAGATCATGGCGGTTTAGAAAAATGAGTTTGTAACTATGTGGCTGCTTTGAAGCATGAAAGGCAGGGCGTGGTGGACATGAATGAAGAAGGGTTGGCCAAGTAATGTCAGGCAGGCTGTGCTTGCAGGCTATGCCTCAGAGGTCGGCCCTTATGGGAAGGACAGTGAAACCCTTGAAGGATGTTTTGTTTTGTTTTGTTTTTTTCCAGGAGAATGGTATGTCATGATCAGACCTGTTGAGATTCAAAATCACCATTCTGGTTAACAGTGGAGGAAAGAAATGAGAGCCAGTTTGGAGTAGAAGCATGAGAAGTGTTGGGGTCCCTCAGCTGCAAGACATCAGAGTTTGCCACTGCAGACTCAACTCCTGCCTGCTGTGCCTGAACCAAAGACTCACTACTATGAGTTCCACCTTCGAGGATTCCAGAGGAAGCTAAGCCTGCTGGCTGACACGTATACAGCCTGAGGTCATCTGTTGTTGACCTCCTCCCCCACTGTGGACTGTGCCTCCAGCCATTCCCTAGTTTTTCTTTTACTTTCTCTTGTTTTGTATAATTACCTCCAAAGAGGTAGCATGACATCCCCCAACATCAAAGTTCTGGTTATTTCAGACACAATTTTTCCATTGGTATCAGGTTCTCCATAATAACTCAGCCTTGTACAATATTAGCAAATACCTGCATGGATTTCCTAAATCTCCTCATTTTGTAGCAATTTTCACTTATGATTGCAGATAGAGCGTGTTGTTTCCCAAGAACGCTTCTGCAAAAGAACACCTGTTGGCTCACCCGTGAGGTCCTATACATTTTCTATCCCACACCTATCTGCTGGGAGTTCCTAGTCACTGCTTTAGATGTTGGTGATACCATGCTGAAGAAGATGATAGTTTCAGGCCCTAACTGCCCTTGTCCCATTCAGCGGATAATACAAAGCGACACAATAAAAATATAAGTTCAATACACACACATATATATATGTATGTATATATGTATGTATGTATGTATGTATGTATGTATATATATATATTCACATAGATGTAATTGCACAGAAGAAAAATAGAGGAAACAGTAAAGTCAATTAATTAAGGAGTAAATAGTTCAGCTGAAAATTAGATGTCAAGAAATAGGCTGAGATACACAAGAGGAGAAGGCTGGGCAGACGGAATTGTTTCTTGAAGATATCTTATGTATGGACCCAAAATAACAGGAGAAGAAAGTGCCCTGTATTGAGATTAGAAAGGTGGGCAGGTCACATAGTCACAGGTCCTGAAAAGGAGATTGATGCATTCATCGGGAGATAGACACAATCTTAACTTGGATGTACTGCCTTCTCAAGTTGTTGTAGTTTGTACCTCACATCTGTGGAGAAAAGCAGAAGAGGACTCCATGACTTTGCCTTTCCTGAGAATTGGTTCTCATCTCCAGAAGAAAGCAACCAAAGCATGTTTATGATCTTCATTCAGCAAAACTTTGCCTGGGCTTTGCTCCAGCATCTTTAGCAATATTATTGATTCTTTCTCCAGGTGCAGGAATGTACACCACTCTTTGTCCAAGGAGGAGAGCTGAGCAAAACACAGAACAAAGTCTCTATTATGTTGTGTGTGGAGCCCTGGTGTGTGGTACCTCTCTGATACTCGTCTTGGAGCATGAGAACTAGGAGTATCGTGATGGTCCAGGAGAGAACTAGCAGTCCTTATTATGACTGGAATCCTCAATGGAAAAGGAAGAAAGGGAGGCTGGTGCAAAGCCAGGAGCAGATGGTTGCAAAAGAGCTCAAGCAGGTGATAAATTCAGGTTGAAGGAAAAGGGAAGCCAAGGTCAGGGAGACAATGTGGCTTTGAGCCCCTTAAGGTGAGACCTGTGGCTTAGCATCAGAATTGCAGCTGTGGTTCATTTGTCTCTCCTGAGTCACCAAAGAAGAAACAGTGGCAATTATTTCTACCGTTCCAGTGAGCCAACGGGGGAGTAACCAACCACAGCTAGAAGCCAGACTACAAAGCAGAGCCTTAGAGCCAATCCTCTGTTCCACTCCATTTGCCCACCAGGTTTTCTGGTGTCTTGAAGAATGGAGAACACTTCTTAGAATAACAAAAGAGGTGGGCGGTAGGGGTATGGTGGGGCAGGGCTGGTATTGATATAAAGAAAGATGTCAATGAGAAGTAGGATTCTGTCATAAATTCTGTCTTACATATGAGGGCTTGCTTACTTTGTTAGTCACTGACTATGAATTTACTCCTATTCTGGCCTTCTTCCCCCTAAACAACAAGCCATCCATCCTTTGAAGAAGCCTGTTTTCAGTTATCTCTAGATTCTAAGTAGGTTGTTCTTAGGAATATGGATGAGGCTGGGCTACGAGGTCTCTTGTCTTGGGCTCCTCTGCCTAGTCACTAGAATCTTCATCAATGCCCTCACAGTTGAGTGCTGTCCATGTGTTAGTGATCTCACAGAGACACCATTGTAAAGCTCCATGACGCTTTTCCTTAGGGGGAGGGAGTGAGGAGGAGGGAGGGTCCTTCATAGGTTCTAACATGCATAGAGGCACTGCTGTCAAATTTCACTCAGAGTAGAAGCCCGAGCATGTCACTCAAATCACAGGGGAACTGTATTGGCTGCTTGTCAAAGGTTGAATTGATTTTAAAATTGCTTTGATGACTTATATATTCAGTGCACAGTTTGGGGTCTCTGTTTATCTCTCCATATGAGCCTAATCACAGCTTGAGAGCATTTGAAGCTTGCTCGACTGGCCGTTTGGAAACACAGGTTGTGGTCACGTGGAGTGTGGGCTTCCAGTTGCTGATGCAGAGTCTCGCATTTGGAGTTCATTCCTGGCTAGCCTCCAAAGCATTGAATGAATAGGTCTATTTAAGATGAAATTTCAGTTTGATCTCTCCACAGAATGCTTTTGAATTAAACATATACCTAAGTTGTGCATGATTGTACTTGGAGTTATATAGCACAGGAGAGCTTTGAAAGAAAGAAAAAAAAAAGAAAAAAACAACCTCAGGAAAAACAAAAGTATCCCCAGCCCGCTGGTTAAATTGGTCACATTACCTATTTTTCCTTCCAAGTTCAGTCAGGTGTTCTGCACAGCAGGAGATCTGACTTTTGCCCAAATCTCCCACCAGGATGGATAAGAAAACCTTTCCAACATAGACTGAAAATGCAGAACTGGACAAGAAAGATTAGACTTTTCTTCACCCGTGAATTGATTAATAAAAAGGAGGAGGGGGGAATCGGGAAGGAATCTAAACGGAGGCTCTCCTCTCCAACGGCTAAGTCTTTGAGCTATGCTAGATTAGTGAGGATGATAATTAGTTGAAGTTAGGAAAATGGAAGGTAAGCGTGGAATGTGATAGCCTGAAAAACCAGCATCCCTAGAGCTCTGGACTTGTCCTGTCATGACTAGATATTTGCACAACTTTCCCCAGGGTGGGGGGAGGCACACCAGCCCCTTATGCTAATGGACACTTTTGATGGATTAGACTAAAATCTAACTGGGAATATTCATTACCCTGCAAGGTGCATGGTCAATTCACATGGAATGACCATGTGAAAGAAATGTTCAGGATAGAAGCAGAGATGAATCAGGCCCGCTTCTTATGACTCAAAATGCGTATGCAGTGATCTCCTTTTCTGATTATGTTCAGTCCTTGTCCACAGTGAGTGTTGGGGGTGAGGACATCAGCTGTCTTACCTTCAGAGAATAAAAATCCCCTGAAGTCAGCTCCATGGGTGTGAATGAATAGCAAGCAAGCATTGGGTTAACCTTCCTTTCAGGGTTCAATAAGAAGCAGGATTGGTACAGCATGGCCCAAAACTGCCTTCCACATTTTATTTTCCTTTCCTTTGTAAAACACAGGACCTAAATCCTGAATTCAATAGAGAAAAGTGTGTGGCCTCTGAGTCAGCTGAGCAGGCACACAAGGGCATCCTGCTGCCCAGAGTTCCAAGGCTGTAAAAGGTTAAAAGCCAGGACAAATATGAGCATCCTAATTATGCCAGTCAGCACATTTCAGAATATTGGTCTCAAGTGAAGGATCAGAGATAGGTTTCCAACAAAGTTAATCAGACTTAACTTCAAAGTCCTTTACTTTTCAGAGACACTAAGGAGAGTTCCGAACGAGCACAGGGTCCTGTTTTTTAGACCTTGGAAAACAGAGGTATTCTAACTGCCATCAATAAAACTGTTTCACTCCAGCTCAGATTTACCATCCATTTCTCCTTGCATAGGAGGTTCTAGAACAGCTGAGCGCACACACTGTGAGTATCTGACAGGGTGAGGTTGGGTCAGGGATCCTTTAGCTTGGGTTAGCATGGTTGACAACAACTTGAGTATACTTATTATCCCAGGATCTGGGATTTCATGAAGAGTGTTCCTTTATTTTTTGTTTTGATTTGTATGTTTTTGTTTGTTTGTTTGTCTTGGCTTTACACTACTGGTGAAACTGGACAGATTATTTCAATGTATACTTTCTCTTATAATCTAAATAATTTTCTATCTTTATAGCTAATGTGTATTTGGATTGCATGCTGGTCCCTAAGAAGCTCCAAAATCCTGGAGCTGACTCTGCTAAGTGAGTAAAGGCTGCATCTAACACGTCAGCTAATCCTCCCAGAGACTAGAGGGGAACACAGAAATTCAACTTTCTAGAAACTGAGAGTCCAGAAGCAGAGGTCAGGATCACCATCCCTGCAGTCAGCCTTAAGCCTCCAAGAAGGAACCCTGTACAGACCAACCCTGCCTGACCAGTCCATCCAGCAATACTGAAATCTGCACACCTTCTACACAGAAGGAGCGGACACATTGAAACAGGGGTGACTCCATTTATGGAGGTTGTTAAGGGTGTCCCAGGACCACTTCCATCCTCTAAGGACAGGACAGAGTGTGAATACAACTGTGATCTGTGATCGTCTGGCAAAAGTATTTGGGAAAACTTCCATTACTGTTTAGCCTCACATCTGAGGTGCCAAGTCAGGAGCCCTTCCCAATCGCCTCAAATCCCCATTTAAGCTCCTCCCCAGTGTCGAGCTCCCTTAGTACCTTCAAAGAGAAAACAAAGAAACAGAAACTAAGCTGAATATGATGTCCTTATGCCTGAGAACACACTCCCTCTTTTATTCCTTAGAGCTCTGAAGTATTCTTCTGCACGGGCTGGTGCGAGAGATTTTGTTTAGCGTCCTAACTTGATCTCCTCATTTCTCCACCTCTCTGTTTCTCCCACAGCCCATCTAGAAAACATATTCCAAAAGACGTTAATTAATAAAATGGCTAATGGGATGCAGTGTGTTTCAGGTCCCATTATTACACATTCTCTCTTCTGCTGTTTAGAGCAAAATTGGAACACTAGTGTCCCAGGCAATTTCAGTCACCAGATGAGCTAAAGACATTTTCAGTACAAATGGGCTATTTGTATTTATATTCAAATGTAATCATAGCATGTTAGAGACTCTTTGAGAAAAAAGTCATAACTCTAAAAATATAAATACTAGATATGTCTAAATTTCTCATATTACAGTTGATAAGTTTTAGGATATTGGAATAAACTTTCTTTTTTTAAAAGAATTATTTATTTTATGTATATGAGTATACTGTAGCTGTCTTCAGACACACCAGAAGAGGGTATCAGATCCCATTACAGATGGTTGTGAGCCACCTTGTTGTTGCTGGGAATTGAATTCAAGACCTTTAGAAGAGCAGTCAGTGCTCTTAATCCCTGAGCCATCTCTCCAGCCCCAGGAATAGACTTTCAAATGTACATGCACATTATGAAGACACCACACCACTGAAAAATGATGTTACCCGGATGGTGTCAACCATGAGTTTTAAATTAAATTTTTGTGATACACTGTCAACTTTTACTTTAGTGAAACTTAATCCTCTTTTCAAAACCATCAGACTTCAAGTTTAATAAAACATTATTTTATTATTTCAAAAATATTGAATATTATATCCACCAATAAAGCCACTAGGAGTGAATAGTGTTTAGCATTCTATTTTTTTAACCTTACATTTTGTCAACACATCATGAGTTAGAAATTTTTACAAAAGTCTAAAGTATACTATGACTACAGCAGTTCTCATGATTGACACCATCAGCCCCTATCCATCCTGTGTAGTTTTCTGCCGCATTGTAACAGTTTTCATTCTGTTACCAAAAGAATATGAGGCAAAAACCAAAAAAGAATATGTCCCTTTTAATATTACGCTGTAAAAGACTGCTGCTCCTATATTCAGTTTACTTGCTTATTTGCCCCCCCATTTCTCTCTCCCTCCCTTCCTCCCTCTCTCTCCCTCTCTCCCTCCTCCTTTCCCTTCCTCCCTCCCTCCCTTTCTCTCTCTACCTCCTCCTCTCCCTCCCTTTCTTCCTCTCTCCCTCTCTCTCCCTCTCCCTCCCTCCCTCCCTCTCTCCTTCCCTCCTTCCTTCTCTCCCTCCCTCCCTCCATTCCTCTCTTTCTCCCTCCTTCCTCCTCCTCTCCCTCTCTTCCTTCCTCCCTCTCCCTCTCTCTCTCCCTCCCTCTCCC
>NW_022196895.1:43390222-43390910 GCF_008632895.1 Mastomys coucha | reverse complement strand
CTCCTCTCCCTCTCTCTCTCTCTCTCCCTCCCTCTCTCTCTCTTTCTCTCTCCTCTCCTCCTCCTCTCCCTCCCTTCCTTCCTCCCTCCATCCCCCACATCTCAGGAAGGAAGCTAGTTGTGTGATGTGTAAGCAGCCTCTGGGCCATCTATGTGATGGGGAAACCAAAGCCTCCAGCCAATAGCCATCGTGGAACTACGGCCCGCCAACATGCACATGAGTGGGCATAGAAGTCGACAGAGAGGTTTGACTGACACCACACCAAGTCCAAACTTCCCTCATCTGTTGACTGGAGAGCATGTCTCTCTGACCTCACAGACTTGAGAAAAGACTGTGTACGCTTGAAACTTTGAGGGTCCCATGCTGAAGAAACAATTACCTCTCCTGTCCAACCAGTACACAAAGCAGTACACTTGAAGGCATGAGAGGGGCAGAGTGCAGACGAAATTACCAACGGTTTTACTCTACTTCAGCTTCAAACTCATCTTGTCTTACTCTATAAAAACACCACAAGTCTAAGCACCATATTTCTGAGGTATATTTATGTCACATTGAATTCTTGCATCGAATTCTTTGAATGTGAAATTCACATTTTCTATGAAGGGAAAGGCCATTGTTACTAGGTCAATGAGTGCTTCCTCAGAAACTGTTAACTTCTGCGACACGCTAAGTTAAAAAAAAAAAAAAA
>NW_022196895.1:43376287-43390141 GCF_008632895.1 Mastomys coucha | reverse complement strand
TTTTTTTTACCATTTATTTAACTTACCAAGAGAATAAAATAAGAAATATTCAATTTTGAAGTCTCCAAGGTAGAGGTCAGTAGCAGCTAGTTCACTGACATCTCTGCTGCTGACTGTAGACAAGAAGTCCATCTTTCAAACACAGAACTGTGGAGAAAGCAGAGTAGGTTTCAAATGGCTATGAATAGTTTAAGATGCCCTTTTCTTTTGCTTTATTTCTCCTGCTTTACCAAACAGGTCTTTCATTTATGATTTTTTTCTGGTGTGATACTCTGGAGTGAAGAGACCAAAGCTGGTTTATCTCCGAATCTGGCCTCTGAGAGAATGTCACAATTCAAGTGCATAGCAAACATGACAGGCAATTTGATTTTACCCAAGTCCTCTCTTCTCAGGCAAACCCTAATGAGATTCCAAGAGAGAGAACACCACCAGCAAAATACCATTCCTAACATTTAAGAACGAGAGTGAAGCCATACGCAGGCACATTGGCACGCTGTAATAGCTTCCTAATGAAATCTTGCTTGACTCAAAGATGAAATGCGCCCAGTATTTTCCAACAGAACAAGAGCTGGTGTGTGGCCCAGCAAGGTTTATATTCAAAACAACCTGAACATATTTTTATTACACTAATCTGCAAGAACAAAGTAGATTTTTCTTCAAAGTAGATTTTTCTTCTTTTTATGATTCCATACATATTCCCAATCTTAGTGTGTTTTAAGACAAAGAAAAGCTTTTTGTGGAATGTTGGGTCATAGTGAGTAATCTTCCCTGCATTATATTCACACTGAAATGTTCTTCCATGAAGAATTCATCCTCACACAAGAATCCTGGAATCTGTCTCATCAAAACATGAAGAAACGCACTCTGTCTTCCAGGAGTTAGTAAGTGGACTGCCTTTCCATTCCAGGTAACCAGGAAGTAGAGTTTTGTTTACAAAGTTAAAATTGGAGCTGTGATAAATTATTACTGCCAGAAAACTAAAAATAAACTTTACTCATAATTGCTACAAAAAAAATAATACAGGGGAAATGTTGGGACTTTCTTTTAAGGGACTTCCGGGCGATGCAAATGTCAAAGTGTCATTTGGCAACAGTTAGACAAACAAGAAGAGTTTTGTTGTCACCCAAAACAAAGCATCAGGCTATCTCCGGATATTTTCGGGCGAAGGGGCAGGGCCTCAGCTCCTTTGTGGAGAAGATAGGTGTCTGAGTCCGGGCCCCACCTTCCACTTTTATTTTTATTTTTATTTATTTGTTTGTTTATGCTTTTTATAAAAATTCTCTTGTCAGTTCTCTGGGAGACTGAACTGAACGGAAGCATTCTCAAGGACTGGATCCACATCTGGCCAGAATGCAAAAACAACTGTGCTGGTGAATCAGCGCCTTCCCAAAAACGAGTTTGGCCAATGAAGCAAGCAATCTAGAAGTTTTTTGATGTTCAACAACATCTGTCACCAACGGGGACATTTCCAAGCACTCCAAAGTTTCTATTGGCTAAATCACTCCCATGTCACCAATCAGTCCAGGCTGACTTTACCAAACCGAGGCTCTTCTGTAGATGTAAACACCAAGTACATATCTCCCAGCAGAGTGGGCTGCCTGCCTTAGAATCACCTTGAAGCCAATTTCAGATTGTATCCCAGGGCAAGCGACATAAGGTAATTTCAGTGGTGGTTAAAAAAAGAGAGAGATAACAATAAAATCTGTTTCATGAGGTGGCTCGGAGGACTGAAATAGATGAAGATGCAGAAGGCACTCGCAGTTAGCACTGGCTCCATCCATCTAGTCATTGTTCCCTGTCTTCTCCTCATGGTTAATATCATCACTACTTTGAACCTATGAAGCCTGATTTCTGAAATCAGACTGTGCATGGCCACAGATAGCATGAAAATAGTGTTGACACATTGAAAGGGGATACTATTATAAAACACATTTATTAAGCCAATCCATAGGTACAAAATACATAGAGCATGGGTTTCAAGCATAGAATCTACCATCTGGACTCTCGTGTTTCCTGCCCTATATTCTGCACAATGATTATTTCATATTTGCTTTTTGTTTGTTTGAGATAGGGTATTTCTGTGTAGCCCCAGCTGTCCTGAAATTTACTATGTAGACCAGGCTGGCCTCAAACTCACAGGGATCTGTCTGGCTCTGCCTCTCAAGTGCTAATATTAAAGGCATGTGCCACCTTACCCAGCTCACATCTGCTGTTAGAACATTTTCCAGTCTCCTCATAAATCCAGGTTGTTCTGCTCTACATAGAACTGCTCAACTCCTCTAATGACAGAATTTTCAGCATAAATGTTGACAAAAAAATTTGAGAAATCCTTCTCCACCCCAAAGAGCAGTGCTATAATGGACACATGTCCTTATAAAAATTAAAATACAGAGACACCAATAAGGAAAGCCCAGAAAGCTTTAGGCTAAATAACTTTTAGAAGGAAAAAGAAAAAAGTATAAGGGGAGGGGGACTCTCTAAAATGAAGTCTTGTTCATAAAACCGAAATTTCTGCAGGGCAAGTCAGCTGATAGGTTTTTAATGGAGTGCGAAGCTAATTCAGTTACAAACTGAATCACACCCAAATCAAATCAAGATCCCTCCAGCTGACTGAAAGAGTCTAAGAGGAGGCCATCATACATAAAGACCTTCCTCTCACATGCGTTAGTCCGTTCAAGAGAATAAACACATTTTTAAAGCCCAACTCCTGGGTTTGGTATTCGTATTTGCCTCTCTCAGAAAAGAAATCCCCCTCTCTTCCCGAGGTCAGAGAATAATCAAAACAGCCTACTTTGAAGGAGGAGGATTGTCAGTAAAGGCAAAATCAACTTCCCTTTGTTTTGAGCTTAGCAAAATGAAGCCAGTGGTTGATGTATTTGTAGGGCTTACTTGTCAGAAGGACTTAGAGTAGTGGGTAGAACTCATCTGATCATGGCCAAGAAGGAAGGGCTTGTCATTCACAGAGGCTTGTTGTGTGTCAGGCAGCAGTGACTTAAGAAGGCTGTAACTTAATCCTTATAACAATCCAAGGTTGACAACATTGCTATCCTTATTTTAGGATTAATAAAGAAACTTGTGTCTAAAAAGTCTTAGACTTTTACAGACTCTTACAGTCACTAGACATCAGCCATCAGTCTAAAACCTGTTTTGTATTGTGCCCTCTACCACTAACGAACACACAGGCAAAGGTATTTCACACATAAATGTGCATACACACACACACACACACACACAATCACACATACATGGACACACACAGGCATGCATGGATGCATACACACTACATTTAAACAAATGTGAAAAATTATTAACCTAGATGTTAGCAACTCAGAGTTGATTTTGATATAGAAGCAAAATTATAAATGGTAGTCTTGCAGACCAGTTTGAAAAGGATAATGAAAGCCGGGTGGTGGTGGCGCACACCTTTAATCCCAGCACCTGGGAGGCAGAGGCAGGTGGATTTCTGAGTTCAAGGCCAGCCTGGTCTACAGAGTGAGTTCCAGGACAGCCAGGGCTACACAGAGAAATCCTGTCTCAAAAAACCAAAAAAAAAAAAAAATGGATAATGAAAATGGAATTTCTCCATAGTGTTCGATTACTGTGGCGTAGTTACTCCTTATTTCATTTTGCTTTATTTTCCTAGGTTTAGGGCCTGGAAGGGGAAAGAACAGGAAAAATCATAATTTGTGACTCCAGAGCCTTGGCAAGAGCTCTGGCTACAAGGAACAAAATTTACTCAAATTAGTTGAAGAGAAAGGAGAGGAATACAGAGAAGCAAACCAAGAAGAAAGCTGGCAAGAGCTGTATTTTTTTTCCTCCACCTCAGGATTTGCATATTGACTTTTTCCTGTTCTCTGAGTTACTTCTTTCTTCTCTTTTCTCTGAGGATACTTTTCTCTGCCTCTTTGGACTCAAGGTGGAAAGTTCCTTGCTTTGTATCCTGTCCCAGCTCAAATACATTCCAAAAGATAACTCCGGATGTGCTTGGAGCTATGCCATACTCAAGGACCATTGCTTTTTTAGTCATTATTAGCGAAACTTCCTCCTGCAGAACACAGGAACAGATGCAAAGACCCCAGCCAGGCATTACACAGAAAGAAGACCCTGGGAACACACAGCTGTAAATGGAATGTCTCCATCAAATCCCTCCCCTCAAAGTTCGGGGAACCCCCACAGAAAAAGGAGGCACAAGAGCCAGAAGAGATGGATCACATCAGGATAAAAAGATTCTTAGGATCAACTGAACAGAGCTCATATGCACTCACAGAGACTGAAGCAGCAAGCACAGGGCCAATGCGGGTCTGCACCAGGTCCTCTGAATGTATTCTAGCCTTCAGCTTAGTGTTTTTATGAGCCTCCTGAGGGTGTAAATGAGTGCGAATGAGTCTCTCATTCTTGGGCCGGCTCTTGAGGCTCTCTTCAGTTGGTTTGCCTTGTCCAAGCTTGATGTGATGATTTTGTTTTATCTTAGTATATTTTATTTTGTCATGTTTGGTTATTATCTCTTAGAAACCTGCTCTATTCTAGGGAGGGACAGAAAGGGAAAAGATCTAAAGGAAGGAGACATGAGGAGGAATTGAGAGGAGTAGAGGGAGGGAACATGGTAATCAGGATATATTATATGAGGGAAAAAAAACCTATTTTCAATAAAAGGAAAAAACAAAGCAAGACAAAGTAACACAAGGTCGGGCTGTGCTGAGTCCTTCACTACCAGGAATATTTGTTCATTCATCTTTCAGTTCTTTCTCAATGATCACCTCTGCCAACCACGGAGAAAAGAACAAGACATGGCAGGCCTTCAAAGAAAGTTCATCCCACCTGGGGAGGGAAAATTGATTATCATGAAAACCAGGAGCTGCTGTGGGCACTAGGGTGGGCTGAAGGTGCTTTTAAATCTCAAAGAAGAGCAAAAATGTGATGTTGTTGATAAGTTCCTCTGCGCAACTGAGAAAGCTGAGTCCTTCCTGTGGAAGCTTTATTAAGCTGTATAGAGCATCAGTTTTGCAGAGTCAAGATATGTACAAAAGAAATTCAGGGTTCAGGGAGGATGGATTCATTGACCCAAGACAGAAATAAAACTATAATTTGTATTTCTTATTAGAAATAAGAATCAGTGGCTGGAAAGGTGGCTCAGTGATTAAGAACAGAATGTATTCTTACAGAGGACTCAAACTCAATTCCTAGAACCTATGTGAGTAGCTTCCTACAGTCTGTAACTATAGCTCCAGGGGGAACTACAAATTCTTCTGTGCTCTGTGGTAAGTTGCACACGCTCACACACACACACACACACACACACACACACACACACACACACAAAACCTACTAATTAAAAATTAGAGCAAGGGCTGGAATGATGGCTCAGCAGTTAAGAGCAGTCACTGTTCTTCCAGAGGTCCTGAGTTCAATTCCCAGCAACCATAGGGTGGCTCACAACCATCTGTAATGGGATCTGATGCTCTCTTCTGGTGTGTCTGAAGACAGCTTCAGTGTACTCACATATATAAAATAAATAAATAAATCTTTTAAAAAATTAAAACAAAAAATCTTTTTTAAAAAATGAAGTGGGAAGGGGAAGGGATATGGCAAAAATATACAAGAGTCAGGTATCTGTCACTCATCAAGCATAACTGTATCTGCAACAAGGATTATTCATTAATGTCCCAGACCAGCTGGCAGAGATATGCAGGGACTGGCCTGTCATTTCATCAACATCCATCAGGAACATCATCACCACACAATGAAGCAGCAGAAAGCTGTCTCTTCCACTTCCAACTTGGTCGCTCCCCGCAGTCATGCCGTGGCCTGGCTCTAAGTATGAACAGCTCATAGAGAGGGTTATGGTGAGACTGGTCCAGAGTTAATAGAAATGAGACATAAAAGCAACCTCAAGATTCTCACAGGCAAGAGAATATGCTGGAGCTCTATGCAAACACGATAAGGATGATCTGTGGGTTCTGCTTTTCCTTCGGATATGCGAAGCCCTCGGTCTCCCTCTGTTTCCACATTGCCATTGTGACTCCCACAGGAGCAAGGTTTTGCTCTCTGTTCTCCAATTCTACTTTCAACATATTGTTAGAGTATCGCCTTTCCAGTTTCATTACATCATTCTCTTTTCAGAATCCTGTTTCCATCTACATCAAATGCATAGGCTACTTGTTCAAAGCTTTCTGTTATCCTGCCAAACTGGTAACACTCCCACCTGTGGTGTGCTCATCCTGCTTCTCTGCCATACTCCTCTGCTTGAACATGTGACGTGACAGCAGTAGCTTGAGTCATTCGGTCCCTCGAGATCAGTGAAGTTCCAGTCTCTTCAGGGAAACCACTGTGACCATTTTGACTTCTTAGTTGATAGACATTACAATTAATGCCTACAATCCTGGGTTGTGGTGTTGTTTCTTGAGTGTCCCCTATGGATTGCTGTCTATATGCAGGTGAGGACAGGCACAAGATCTGGCTAGAGCCTGTGACTGGGCAGAGGATAAAGAAGGAGGGCTGAGAGTTTTAGAATGGGAGAGATGGGGAGGAAGGAAAATGGAGGAAGAGAAAGATGATCCAGATTTCGCAATGCTTTAAATAGCCACAGGTAGCTATGACTATCATATAAGGGATGGATAATTACAGGACAATTTGTCTTATCTAGGTGAGCAGTTTTATATCAATATCAAAAATTGGCTCTGAGTTCATTGTGTGGACGTTTTTGTGGGTTGAGAATTTACTGATATAAATCTGACTGATAAACTACAAGCCTCTAGAGTTTTGATTTTACCAGGTTATGGGGATTTGTGACAGCTAACCACAGGGGGTGTGGATGGCTGGGAATGTGAGCAGGATCCACCACAGAAGACCATGGTGGTGGGAAAACCACGTCATTAGAACATAAGCAGTGCTAGCATGGGTACCTGCTTTTTAATATTTCGAACAACAGTCCCCAAAGGCCCATGTGCTGATTGATTAGTCTCCAAGCAAGACCCCACCATTGGGTCGGGGTAGAACATTGATACATAAAACCAAATGAGAGGTCTTCAGGTTACCGAGGACCTTTAAAGAAGATTGTGGGTACCCAGGCTCTCTTTCACCTCTGGACCATAAAGTCACCAGGTCTACTCTACCACGAACTTTCGTCATGACAGACAACAGGCTCCCAGGACAGACACAGTATAGACTAAAACCTCCAAGCTGTGACCCTAAATAACCCTTTTCCTTTTTTTACGTTGGTTATTTTGGTATTTGTTACAGAAAGCTGAATAATACAACAGATCGAATGATACTGTAAATAATAGTATAGTCTGCTGTGTTTTAATTGTGTTTCCCTGGCTAGCACCTGGCACCAAACCTGTCAAACAGGTTTGATACTTCTTTAATAAAATGAAAGAATGAATCATGTACTGGCCATAACGTCTATTGTCTTTATCTCCCATATAACAACTTACTCAAGCCAGTGTCAATATCCTATCTAAAAGTATATATTAAATAGTTTCCAAGTACTACGCAAGGGTGACTTGTCACGATGATACTGTAGGCAAACTCCTCGCTCCACAAAGAAGGCAACACATGAGAAGGATGATTTCCAAAGTATACATGGTACCTGAAATTTCAGAGTCAATAAAAGTTAAAGCAGTTGTTCTGTGGAGACCAAGCGCTTATTATATAGCAAATGCATTTCAGGGCAGAGAGATGGCAGGCAGAGCAAGAAACATTCTTGCATGAGTGATGATCTTCCTACATCAAGTCTTCCATCCCGGCTTGGACAAGACAAGGGTCCAAATTAGTCATAGGAGAAATAGGCTCAAATGCTTGGACAACCAGGTGTCCATGTAGGTCTGTTCCTCAAAATATAAGCACATGCCTGCCAGCGTTGGAGTAGGAAGGAGGGGTGTTTTGCTCAGTTGTGGATTGTGAGTCCAAGAATCTGACTGGACAGTATCGAGTCATTGACTCCAGGTGTTGTGTGTGGGTTCCACTGGTGATTCATTTGTTCACCGGCTGCTTTACTAGGTGTTCTCTGTTAGCTTCCTCACTAGTTCAAGCATGCAAAATACTAGACCAACCCTTCATATAAAAATAAGAATGATGAAAAGGACGAAAATTGAAAAAGAAGTAATCAAGGCCCCAGTAGATGGGATAAATATTAACTCTGTGAGAACCCACAGAAACCGCAAGTGCCCCATACTGCAGAAATGCTTCCCAATTAGAACTTAGAATGTTATCTATACACACACATGCACACACACACACACACACACTCTTAAGGCTGACACTTTGTATTTTATTCTTTCTGGCACTGACATAGTAACTAAATATTTCAACAGAACTTTCTATATATCAGGATGTATTCTGAGTGGCCTGAAAGATTAGCTCACTTCATCTTAATATCAGCACTATGAAGTAGGTACTGCCATCAGCTTCATTCTGCAGCTCAAGAAACTAAGGCACTGAGAAGGCAAGAAACATGTCCAGGGAAACAGAACTTACCAGTGTTCAAGATAGATAGATAGACAGACAGACAGACAGACAGACAGACAGACAGACAGACAGATACATACATACATACATACATACATACATACATACATACAGATAGATAATAGATTGATAGATGATAGATAGATAGATAGATAGATAGATAGATAGATAGATAGATAGATAATAGATATTAGATAGATAAACAGTCAGAGATAGACAAAGAATGTATCTACCTCCACCAGAAAGTTAGCAAATCAAAAATATATTTGTATCCAGGAGCCTTAATAATCAAGGAATTCTGAACTTGATACAGTATATCGAATTAGGGGTGACAATTCAATTTAATTTAGCAAATATTTATTTAGCTGCGGAGGATTAAGGGATGAATAAGATCTAGTCACTTTCCTTAAGGAAGCCAATCCATAGTGGGAAAGGAGACAAGTAAACAGCTCATTACAGTACACTGCAGTAAGTGCCTGAGTACTGCTTCCATTGTGTCAACAAAGCTTGTGGGCTGCAAAAGACAAGGGATTAATTCTGCCTGCCAGGTTTAAAGAGGCTTCCCAGAGGTTCAGACCCGAGCCAAGCCATGACAGCAGATAGGCTCTGATCCGGAGAGGTGGGTTAGGAATGGGTAGGAAGATTGTTGCAGGGGATGGATGGTCAAACACAGAGCGACAACTGTTGACAATAGACTTGCACAACAATAGTAGCTGGATGCTGCATTCATGCTTTGCGCAAAATAGGCAACGCGAGCCAAAATCGTCTTCTCAGGTTCTTGGACCCGGTAGCATATATTCTGAAAAGCTGGGTTTATACTCATCCAGGAGACCACCTTTATCCAAGCTTAGTAGGTTGAAGTCTCTCAAGATTCTCACAGTGTAGAAGGATTCTAGTTCTCCCGCAAATCCAAACTGATATAGCGTGCTTCTCCACCCTTGATGGGAGCCAAGCTAAACTCAAGCAGAGCATCTGAGTGAAAGGTGCAGTTGGAAAACCCAGCCATGGGCCCTTCAGGAGGACACGTGTGATAGTGTGAGAGAGGTTGGCCAGGCTTCCAGGCAGAAGCCTGGGTTCTACCTGAGGCCCAGACTTTGGGGTCTTCAACCCCAGAGGGGAGAAGAAACACAGGAAGGAGCCAAAGAGACAACTTTGTGGGCCTTCTTTGTATCTCCGCGTATGGCATCCCTGGGAGCGTTCACCGGATCTGCATTTAGGTTTTCTCTTATTTATGTTGGGACTGGATCTCACTGTGTGTTCCTGTTTGATCTGGAACTTCCTAGTAGGTAAGGCTGGTCTTAGAATCACAGAGATCCACCTACCTCTGCCTATGCCTCTTGTTTACTTCATTTTTGAGAAACAGATATAAACTTACTTTTCACTCCTCATTAAGGACGTGTTCCTTTGCAACTGCCAGAAAGCATCCCAGAAAACCATAACCCATCAAAAGGCAGATCAGTAGAGCCCAGCCCCAAGTGATATATTGACAACACAATTCCTACACCTAAGGCTCTGGGATCATAGCAGAAGAAGGGGAGGAGAGATTGTAAGAGCCAGAAGAACAAGAAGTTTGCTGTGAGGCTGTGTCTCATAAGAATATGTGTCACCAACATTGGTGCCTAATGGGTAACTAAACTTGACCTGAACAAGCACAGGCTAAAGTGAAGCAGGGAATCTCTGGAGGCCTCAATCCTGACAAAGAACTACGGGCAACTTGGGAATGCTAAGAGCAAGAGAAATGGTCTTCTCCAAGCACACAAATTAGTTATCCAATACCAAATGGTTGGCCCTGAAAACATACATACACGTAACACAACAGTAAATAAACTATTAAACTGGTTATATTTATGTAATTTAGAAGTGTGTGTATGTGTGTATGTGTGTGTGTGTGTGTGTGTGTAAACATCAATTAAGGAAAAAGAAGCTAAGAATTTGAAAGAGATCAGGGAGACAGGATGTGGCACATTGGGAGGGCAGGAGGGAGGAAAGGAAAGGGGAAAATGATAAAATATCATAATCTGGATAATAGTAATTAATAATAATAATATAAACTAAAATCCTGGGAAGTTCCTATAAGAGCTGCTTCTAAGGGAACTAGGTCCTAGCTGACGTGATCAAAGAGGGATAGAGAATGGGTTTACTTCCAAGCTTTGTGGCCTCCGTAGCCTTCATATTACACGGGGACCTCAGTCACATCTCCTAAATTCATCTCCTATATCGATTGGGACAATTCAGTGAACATGGGTGCCAAGTGCCATGCATCGGGCTTGGGTACATGAAAGTCATTCTTTCCTTGTAAGAACCTTGGATAATATAACCCTTGCCGTCAGAGTCTGGGGGTCTCCCTCATTCGTGTCACTTGCTGTATGGTCAGTGGGGGAAGCAGATTGAATGTAGGGCTTGAGGGGCTTGCAAAAGTGCTGCAAAGAGTGAAGTAAAGCTCTCAAACTAGCTCCCTGACCAGAGACCAGACCAGATATGGCCATGTCCTCAGGCAACTATGGAAACCCAGCTCATGTAGGCAGCTGGGAGTAGGAAACCCACACTCATGCTGGCCCACAAAGACAAGTAGAAATCCAAAAGCCCACACTTGGTTTTTGAATCTTCTATGAGAAAGCCTGGAGAATGTGGTTTCCTGGTCAATAACTGAGTGCCAAGCCCAACACGAGAGAATAAAAGTCTGTAAACAGCAAAATTTTAATCTAAGACCAGATGGGAGGCCTGCCAGATGGATCAGCAGCTAAATATCCTTTCTTGTCTTTCCGAGGGCTCAGGTTCTATTCCCAGCACCAACACAACAGTTCAAAATGGCTTATAACTCTGGTTCCGGGAATTCCAATGTCCTTTTCCTGTCTCCTGGGGCTCCTGCACACATGCGGTACACATAATGTTATCATGAAGACATGCACACGTAGATATAACGTTGAAATCTTAAGATCGGATCAGAGGAGGCATTTGAAGGCAGGAAGCACTGTCAACAAAAGCCAGAGGAAAGAAGGCAGCGTCTTTAAGAAGCACGCGCTGAACCTCAACAACCCCGGTGAGGAAAGCTGGAGACTGGGTTCCAGTTCAAGTCTGATCATCCGGACGGCCTGCCTTTTAGAACAATCCAAGCTTGTGATCCTTCCTCGGATCCAGGACCCCACAAACCTTGTGTAAAATCCCCTTAACTTGTCACTATTTCCTAGGTCATCATGGAAAGGATCACAAGTGCTTTCCTCTAAGGCCAGCTCTACCTGGAACTGATCTCCCCAAAGCCAAGTTGCACTACCTGCTTGGGTTAAGTCAACCTATGAAACAGTTGCTAAGGGCTGATAAGATGATCCAGCAGTTAAGAGCACTGACTGCTCTTCCGAAGGCCTTGACGTCAAATCCCAGCAACCACGTGGTAGCTCACAACCACCACCTGTAATGAGATCTCATGCCCTCTTCTGGAGTGTCTGAAGACAGCTACAGTGTACTTACATATAATAAATAAATAAATAAATAAATAAATAAATAAATAAATAATTTTTTTGGCATTTACTTATTTATTTTATGTATATGAGTACACACTGTAGCTGTACAGATAGTTGTGAGCCTTCGCCTGGTTGTTGGGAGTTGACTTTTAGGACCCCTGCTCGCTCCAGTCAACTCTGCGCCCTCTGGTCAGCCCCGCTCGCTCCGGCCCAAAGATTTATTTATTATTTTAAATAAGTACACTGTAGCTGTCTTCAGATGCCTCAGAAGAGGTGCTCTTACTGCTGAGCCATCTCACCAGCCCTAAATAAATCTTTCTAAAAAATTCTTTAAAGAAAAAAGAAAGAAACAGTTGCTAATAGTTACGTGTCCTTAGAATTGAGTATTTTGTAGAAGGAAAACGGATGGGAGTGGGTGAAGGAAAAAAAAAAAGATGTAAGTGTGTGAGGATTACTTAAGAAAAATGGCATTCTGTTCTACTGCATCTACTCCATGAGCCCCTGATGGCAGGAACCCTTGCTTTGTTATTCATGCCCATGGTGCAGGGGAGTGCTTTAGTTGTTTACTGGTGAAAATGGAGTGATAGAAGCAAGCAGTAGAAGACAGTGCTGTTTTCATTTTACACTAATGTCCCTAGACAGCCATACACATTTCTCAAGGCTCTTATTGTCCTGGTTTCCTGTTTAAAAGAAAAAAAAAATCAAGCTATTGATGGCAGACCCACGCAGTCCCATTAGAATACTGAAGGCAGTGTATTATAGTACCAGGCAGGAGAGAGGGAGCCAGACAATAAGTATAATAACAACGTATAAATGCTCAAAGAAATAGCAAGCTATAAGCCGTCACCACTGCAGAGCAAGGACCAAGGCTTGAAAATGAGGACATGGTCTCAGCAGTACCCCAAACGCCCAATAAGGAGAGGCTGAGGAGAAACAGAGAACAAAGATGTTGAAGAAATCTCTGTACATCAAGACATGGCTACTGAAGACAAGCTCGGTTTGGCCATTGGAAGGATAGTTTTGAGCAAAGCTGTTTGGACACAAAATGGTAGATCTATAGAACAGGTTGGAGTCTTTGCTGTTTTCTCAAACATGCCTCTGTGAGAATTATCAACCTTAATATCTAATGATGAATGGCTCCCCTCGCCTGGGCAGAAATAGGTAAGAAGAGAATGTCCTTCAAGGAGAGAAGATTGAATTCCAGGGTCAGCCCTTAAGGGTTTATGGCTAGATTGTACGCATCACTGAACCTATAGTTTAACCAGCAGGCAAAAGATCATCAGGCAGATAAACGTACGAGGACAAAGATGAGTGATTCCTAAGTCGGGCCTTGAACAGGCAACATCAGCAGAAGTACTCTGGAATATGTCCAGATCGTTATGCAGTGCCTCTAAAGATGTCAATCAACAGCCACAGATCCATGTTCAACCTTGTACTAGGTTAGACAAGCCATCCCTCGAAAAGAGAGATTGATTTGAAAGCCCTTATAAACACATTTATTCCAACCAAAAGAAAAAATTTCATTTCCACGTATTCTCCCGCCTGGAACAAATGTCAAAGCCTTTTGGAGGGAAAGGATTTGTTTCTGTTATCTGCTGTATACAAACGTCTCAAAATTTATCAGCCAAAATATTCTCAACAGAGAAGATGGATTTGTTATATATACCTGATGAAAGTCAAGGAAATGCAAACTACAAGAAAATTCACAGCAAATAAGTACCTTTGCCTTAAGTCTCATGCATAAGATCACATTACTGAGGAAATATAAAAGAAGACAGGCTGCATTGCTAGAGAGGAAGTCAGTTCTGTGAAAACTGACAATTCTTTCCAAATTAAGATCCTAACCGCCAAGTGGCGGTGGAGTACGCCTTTAATCCCAGCACTTGGGAGGCAGAGGCAGGCAGATTTCTGAGTTCGAGGCCAGCCTGGT
>NW_022196895.1:43305036-43376002 GCF_008632895.1 Mastomys coucha | reverse complement strand
AAAAAAAAAAAAAGGAAAAAGAAGGCGAGTAAAGTACATTTGCAGATACTACCTGGCCAAAGTGACCTTCCTCACCCACTTGGACAAACTCAGCTTTCCATGCACTGGAAGAGACTGTCCAAAGGAGAGTGGAGAGAAATTCCTCCAAACAGCTTAGGTAAAGGGGTGGGGAAAGCCTGATTTCTAAGTCCTGATTTCTAAGTGGTCATGGGACTTCTTGAAGGTAATGTTTCTCCGGTTACTATCATAGCAGAGCCAGGGGAAATGTTACTGGCTTGTTTGTATCATCTTTTTAGTCTTGGATAACTACGCAAAGGAAATACAAGCTAGTGGCCTAGGAGGACCCACCTCTGCACTGACCCGGGGAGCAGAGCTGCGATTAATAAAAGCTTAAGAAATGAGAACTTTAGATTAATTTTTAGATGTCTGTCTTCAGTCTTTGCAGGATTTCATTCACTTTGGAACACTGAGAACTATCCAGCAGAACGCATGTTTTAGCAAAATTCAGCCCATGTACCCGGAGACTTACATATTCACACCTTGACACTGATATTTGGTGGCTATTACAGAACCATTACAATTCTCACCTTCAAAATTAGTAAGTGGCACTCCATGAACATAATTACATTGTTCAGCTCTCCATAACCCATGAGTCCTCCACGTGCAATAACATGTGATCCAGGCTTCTTGAATCCAGCTGCTTCAAATAATTGCTTGCTGTCCTGCTGAGAAAAAAAAAAAAAAACAACTTTTATTAAATGATGCATTAAACAAAATAGTGCAACTCTGTTTTCATCGCTACAAAGTCAAAAATGGTTTCTACCCAGGATTCCATTCTGTGTCTCTCTCCCCACTTTTGTAGCATCACCAAGGAGACTGGTGGAAGTCAGCATTGGAATATTGTGACTAGAACCCCCCATGGTTCTATAGGAGCACCACCAGGATTTTACCACTAATTGAAGAAATAGATAACACGCATCTCCTTCAGCAGCTCTTATTTCCTTAATAGCCTTTTCCCCAGCAACTTTAAGAAATGTTTCCCTTTGAAATACAGCATCACATAATGGGCCCATCTGGAATGGTATCTTTGCACAGATACTAAGAAATGAGAAACGTTTTTATCTTTGTCTAGGGTAAATAATTGCAATTAGTTGCTGCCAAATATGTGTGTGCATATAAATAATGCATACATTATATATATATATATATATATATATATATATATATATTAGAGTGATCATTTCTTTTATTTAAAGGCATTCAAAATCACCAGAACTTTGTTTTGATATTCAAGAAAAAAAAGTAGGAAATTTCCTTATTCAAACCATAAGCCTTTTATTTCTTACTCAGGTCTATATTTCTTTAATTTCTTATAATTTTGGATTTTATTTGGGAAACAGGATTTCATATGGCACAAGCTGACCTTATAGTCAACTTGTAGCCTGGCATGACTTTGAACCTCCAATCTCCTTGTCTCCCCCTCCGAAGTGCACACTGCCAAAACCAGTTTACATGTTGCGGTTAGATCACACTCAGGGCTTTGAGAATGCTAACTGAGCTATCTCTTCAGCCCAATCGTGGCTTTAAAAAAAAATGGTTGCTGAATGCCTTTATTCCAAAGTTGGGGTGAATGAGCAACACTGAGGAAGCTGAAGACCTCAAGACCAAAGGACAGAATGAGCCCAACCAGTATCACCAACTCTTCCTTCAGCAACCTAGGTCTACACTCAAAGAAGCGTGATCACGTAAAACATTATGTAGCTCATGGTACACGAAAGCCACACTGAGAGCCCAGGATGAAGACTGGAGTTCAGCCTCAGACGGAGCGACGGCAGTTTGACGGCCAAGGCAAGAGCTTCCTAACATTGTGCAGGAAAGGGCTGTTCATATCAAAAAAAAAAAAAAACACGCACAGGATAAATATTAGGTGTAGTGACTGAAATCTTCCACCCACCTTTGGGGGAGGTTTCCGATCTGTGCCCTCTGGAGTCTGGAGAGCCCCCGCGTCCAGCCCAAGCATTTGGTTTGGCCCTTCCCTCTCTTTTCCTTTGTTTTATGACATACTCCAAATACACATTTTTTTTTTCACTCCAGTTTTGGCAGGGTCTCTTCCACCCATTCTCTCCCAATCAAGGAAATGTATGTCACTCTGTAAATGGGGGAAGTAAAAGAAGGGAAGCCGTTTCTAACTAAGAACAGAACATGCAATTGGCTTGAAAACTGGGGCTTATGAATTCTCTCTGCCATTAAACCTGGGGTCCTTTGTAATAAGCCCGATCGTTGCTGTGACAGCCCTCAGAGGGAGTCTCCTTCATCTTCCCTAGCCTTCCTAGCAGCCTTGAGGACTGCCGTCTGCTGAAGTGGAATTTCTCTCGCACTGTCTGTCCATGGAATAGTGCCTTCCGAGATAAACCACAACGAATGCAAACTGCAAGGAGCATTCAAAGCAGACCATTGTGATCTGCAGACCTCAAAGGGCTATATCTAGCTTTTGAAGATAATGACATTTTGGACACAAAAATCACTACTTTGCGGTAGAAATATGTGATATTTAATCTGCCTCTGTAAACATATGTTTTCAGCATCAGATGCCGCTTATTCCATTCAGTCTCTCTGAGCCCCGGCTCGAAACCATCACGCCGTTACACTGCAGTGCCTTTTGCTAATCCATAATGCTTTCTACAAGTGTTTACTTTTGTTCTTGATCGTCCCTTCTACTCTGTTTCCCCTCTCAGTGCCAATTATCCATGACAGTAAGAATTGTCTGCCGGTATCATTTTGCCATCCAGGACTACAGGTGCTCATTCAAAGATCTTACAATTAACGTCGGGAGATGAGATCAAAGACCCAGCCCTTACATTTATGATGGAATGAAACACTATCAGAAATAAGGTAATAGCTACTTTGGCAAGCTGGACGGCTTCTACGTATAGTTGTAGTGATTCCAGCATCTGTGTGCGGTTGGGATCCTCCCAAGGTGTTGTCTGGAAGCCAGAATCTGAAACTCAAAATAAAACCTCCGTGTCAACAAAGGTAGGTCTCCAGGGATCCCTCAAAGCACAGACATCCACTCAGGGTGACATGCGGCTTCATGGGAGAGAGATGACTCCCAGGGAATAGGGAAAGTCATGGTTCAGAGTTTCTCTCTCAGGAAAAGTAAAGCTGTGTTCTCTCAGGAATGTTTTCGTAAGTGGGTTATTGCTATTCTTTTTTTTTAATTACACATGCACACACTGGCACACACACATAGATTCACATACACACACAAGTATGCACAGAGACACAGAGACACACACACACTCTAAATTTTCATAACAATGACAAAAAAAATGATCAAGTTTCTATGTCACCCTTGTCACCATATAAACAATTGACAAAAGGGTATTGTGTGCAAGCTTCTCTTAGGCCTGATTAAAGGCTCTCTACGCTTTTCCTAAAATCTCCATGTTATGACACACTCTCTGGCAAACCCCGAACCCTGTCATTACTGTCCTTCGTTCAACAACACTCAGAAACTCTGGTCCCCAGGGGTGCTGTCATCTTCTACAAAGGCCACATCATGCCTCTAATTCTTGCTCCTCTCGGTTCATTTTATATGCTCTGCGTGCGCGTGTTTGACTTTCAGAACATGACTCATGCCTTTTAAGTTACTCGTCAAGCCTGCAAATGGAGTGATGACTTAGCCGATTGGAAATGAAAGAAAGTGTCCTTCACTCCCTGGACACTAGGATCTTTTTTAGAGAGTGCACTAAGTGACTTCCTGGCTCACGGAGACCAATGCGATGTGACATTTGAGAAGGGAAAGGGATGGGGGGGGGGTGTTCCCTGTGCATTATTTTTAGACAGCTCATCACTTTCATTTCTGAAAGCAATACCCGTGCTCATTCTTCAGTAGAATAGCAGCGCAGCATAGGATGTCATCATAGGATGCCAAAGCTTGGCTGGTGCTTTACGACTAGGAAGTCCAACTTACAGATTCAGGTAAGTAACATACAGGGTGATAATTTAATGTCTCCAGTACAGGTCTGTTATCAGCGAAAACTGGGAAGGGCTTAAGGATGTAAGACATATATATATCCTGTGTTTGGAAGGTGATACCATCTCTCTCTCTCTCTCTCTCTCTCTCTCTCTCTCTCTCTCTCTCTCTCTCTCTCTCTCTCTTTCTCTCTCTCTCTCTCTTTCTCCCCCACCCCGTGTGTGTGTGTGTGTGTGTGTGTGTGTGTGTGTGTGTAAATGGTATGTGTCTTCGTTAGGGTTTTACTGCTGTGAACAGACACCATGATCAAGGCAGCTCTTATAAGGGCAACACTGAAGTGGGGCTGGCTGATAGGTTCCAAGATTCAGTCCATTATCATCAAGGTGGGGAGCATGGCAGCATCCAGGCAGCCACAGTGCTGGAGAAGATGAGAGTTCCACATCTTCAACTGAAGGCCAGTAGGAGAAGACTGGCTTTCAGGCAGCTTAGAATAAGGGTATTAAAGTCCAAACCCACAGTGACACACCTACCCCCAAAAGGCCACACCTCATAAGAATGCCACTCCCTTGGCTAAGCATATACAAACGTCACAGTCTGAAAGAGAATATTTGGAAAAGTATCCAGGCTACATAGGCACTCCTGACTCTTCCATTCTTCTGCATCCCTAACTAAAAAAGAAGATAGCTTTAAGCCAACCTGCAAGAATCTTGGGTGACAACTCCGAGTCTTGGGGAGATTGCTTCCCTGTCATTGACAGCTATGACTGTTTTGGGGTGGAGCCTCCTGACATCATGACCACAATGCTCTTTATCCTCTTGTTATTTTGACTCATGTCTTTACACTTTTCAAATGAGTTTTACATCCATTATGTCATTTCAGAATGAGAATACTCCTGTGAGATGGCGTTATTATAGACCAGTCTCTCTCAATAGAACCATGACTGTTACCCCAGGGTCCCTAGCAGAAAGATGATCTAGTAGCTTTATGGCCTTCCCAGGAATGTTCTCTAGTGTTTAAAATGACCAGTCATTGCAGGTGACTAAAGGAAAAAACCCAGAAAAAAAAATCGATGTCCTCCTAGACAGACATATGTCAACAGCTCTGCTTGGAATAGGAGTAAGGATGAGCGAGCGGTGCTCTCCTGTAGGGCTCCAGTTCATCTTTTGAGTCTGTTAGGATGCCCAGGTTTTGAGTCCTTGGGGACTGAGACAGTTCCCTTTAATCCATCTGTAGGGTTATAATGCAATAGAACAGAATTGGAAAGACAGACTCTGCTTTTTTGGCTTAGAGCTCTTTCTCTACAAAACATTAAGAAAGCAAGTCTTCATGAGCAAAGATGCACAATGTTCTCCTTTTCAACGTTTCCCCAGCCAATTAGACTAATGTGCCAAAATGAAGGACACTTCAGAGCCAAATAAGTCATTTCATCTTCCTCAAGGACCTTCTGTGACCCTTGAATGAGGTAAAAATACACACTTAAAGTGATTATTATACATAGTATATATAAAGTGCTAGGTAGCACAGGTTTATTAAATGTCATAAACTATTTTGTATTTAAGATCTACAATAGGAAGATTGATCGGCATGCCTTTTCAAATAGCTACCTACTTCTGCCGAGGCACTGGGAAAGAAAGAGTCACAGGCATTTACTGGCTGTGTTTCAATGCTGGGAATTGAACCCAGGACCTCATGAATACCAAACATGTACTTCGCTACTGAGCTATACCTCTAGCTGGAGGGTAACTCTTGAGTAAGAAGAACAAGTGTCCATGTCATGAAGTAGGATGAGCCAGGCTTGGCAGGCAAGGCCAATGTACAAAATGCAGCCAGCCTTCCTTGAAACTCACTAAGTATATTGCAGCCAGAAGACACACTTAAAAGTAAAGACAATGTTACCACAGCCAATTCTATTTAGAATGAGGGAAGTTAGTTGTGTCACTTTGTCCAACACGCCTATTGACATTTATGATCTGCCTGTTTGCGTGCAATGAAAGGCAAGAGCTAAAAATGCTTTTTCAAATCCTTCCAAGTTACAGCCAAGTGAAAATATTTCTGTACCAAGACTACTCTTTCATCAAATGGCTTTTTGTTTTCAGCAGACCAAATTTAATCAGCTAAAATTTCTTTTGTTTGTTTTTGATTTGTTTTTAAGATGCTATTCTATTCAACCTTTAAAAATAGAGGATCTAACTTTATTTGTTTGGTTGGTTTTTTGTAAACTGGGGTTTTTGCCTTCATGTATGTCTGTGTGCAGGTGTTGGGTCCCCTGGAACTGGAGTTACAGACAGTTATGAGTTACCATGTGGGTGTTAGGAATTGAACCCATGTCCTTTGGAATAGCGATCAGCACTCTTAACCACTGATCCATCTCTCAATCCCAGAAGAAACTGATTTTAATGTAAGACTTGCATTTCATCAACGATGGTATATAGTGCTCTCGCCTTAATCATTCTCTGGGAAAGAAACATTTCACTGCTGTGTGCTTAACATGTAGCAAGAACACAGACTAAAGATGGTTGCCTCTGTCCATACTGACAGCCAAGGGCAGCCACCTTGCTTTATAATGGCTTAAGTGCTCAACGACGCATGCCATCATTCTTGACAGTAATGTCCCTACATGGCCACACATCAAAATTTAGAGAATGATTGAAGCAGATTAATAAAGCTTCACAATCGCAAGACACTTTAGACAACCCTGGAATATCTAATGTTATTTTGCTATTTTATTCTCTATGAGTCTCTTCCTAGGAAGACACTGGCCAGGCCCCGGCTAAGGAATGATCATGACTGTGACCATCAGCATTGGGCAACAAAGACAAGATGTGAATCAACCTTCTTTAATAGCATTACTTCAAGTTCTTCCATGCAGCTGCCTAGTTAACAACTTCTGTGGAAGGGCTAAGAGGCAAAATAGCAATACTTAAAGGAACACTCCAGAGCCTGCAAGGTGGTTCTGTGAAAGGTGTTAACTTGAAAGCCTGAAACCTGAGTTTGATCCCTGGGTCCCACATTCTACAAGGATAGAACTACTGTGTATTAATTTCTTCTGAAATTAAAACCTTCCATCCTGGAGAGAAGCTTGTTAAGACACAGGAGAGTATTTTAAGACAAGGAGTTTATGAATAGGAGGCGAAACATTCCATCCTATAGGAAGTTCCAAAAGCTCAGGAAGTAAACAACTCAATAGCTTCAGGAAATTCCGGAGACTGACAAGATTCACTAGGACCCTCCCTCCCCAAGCATACAAAAGCAGAGACCAGCTGAACAGACTGAAAATGGCAGAGATCAGCCAAACTGCCTGGAAGGAATAGAGAACAGTCCATCGGCTAGGAAGAAAGCAAGATCCAGCTGAGATGCCTAGAATCTCAGACCAACTACTTACAAAGGACATCTGCCAACCTGTTGGAATACCTGCAGGTTTTGGAGTGTGCTCAGACTACCTACAAAGGACATCTGCCAACCTGTTGGAATACCTGCAGGTTTTGGAGTGTCCTCCAGGTTCCCAACTTTCATGAGCTATCTATAATCACCCACACGGAAGTATGCTTTGGTGATGCAACTGCCCTTGAGTGATTTCTGCTCTATAAGTAAACCTTCACCCATGTTCCTGTAAGTAACCCCAATAAAACTTACTGGTTCGTCAACATTGGACTTTGGTTTATCATCGTTTTCCTCTCCTGAGTGATGAGACATTTGCTCATGTTCTCTCCAGGAATGGTGTCACAAAACAAGAACTGATTCATGCAAGTTATCTTCAGTTCTCCACAGGTGTACTATGGCATGCATGCTAAAGGACACACAAACTCACTGACCTACTTAGGTTTTTATTGATGTGATAAAATACCATGACCAAAAGCAACTTGGAGAGGAAAGGGGTTATTTTAGTTAATAACTATTGGTTCACTATCACTGAGGGAAGTCAGGGCAAGAACTCAAAGGCGGGAGCCAAAGCAGAAACAGAGGAGGAACACTACTTATTGGCTTGCTCCTCATGGTTTGTCCAGCTTGCCTTCTTACACAACTTACAAGCAACTACCTAGGATTAGCACTTCCCACTATGGGCTGTGCCCTTTCACATCAATCATTAATCAAGCAAGCGCCTTACCTACAGACTTAACCATAATCCAATCTTCTGGAGGCATTTTTCTCAATTGAGAGTCCTCTTCCTGGATGTATCTAGATGGTGTCAAGTTGAAAACAAATGAACAACAACAACAGAAACAACCAGGACACATACACAAATAAATCTGAAAATGGTAAGGGGCAGAATTGGTGGAAGAGAGTGAAAGTCAGTTGAACTCTACTTAGCATTTTAAGTCTTGTAATCTGGACTATATTTTTCATTCCAGTACCTCCAGTTCTTACGTTAGAAGAGGAAATATTAATTCTGTCTTTGGCCACATCACCAAACTATTAAGTAAAGAAGGGGGTAATGGATATGAGACTATTGTTAAAGATACAAGTTCTTTCCAAATGGTGATAGGAGACACTTTAACATAAGTTAGTCTCTATAGACACGTTGGGTTGAATGAATATTTGAAAAGCTTATAAGGTCCAATGACCACTGGCCTTTTAGATGACTCCAGAAGACGACAGGTAGAGAAGACACCACTGGTCATGTTGCCTAACTCTCACTTTCCTTCTGATGACAATGGGTCACTTTGGAAACATTTCTGCTCAACCCAGGCCTGAAGGTGAAGAGTCCATCACCTTGGTCTTAGGGAGCAGTGAGTAGAGTGCTGGGGATCTACGAAAAGTCTGAGCTTATTCCCCCTCCTGGGGACAGCTTGAAAGAAGTCCCATGCCTTCTGCATCCCTGGAGCAGTCCAGGTCTTCAACCCCAACTGGCCTTTCACTCTTTCCTTTAGTCTTGTGATATCTTGTTCATTCTTACAGAAATCCCTTTCAGTGACATCAAGTTATCATCTCTGTTACTGAGTTGGCTAGTATGAGACGTTTCATGGTGCAAGCAGCCGTGCAAGGAGATTTCCTGCATGAATTAACTGAGGGGGAATACCTTCCCATGAAATATGCATCACTTTTTAGCAGTACCCCAAATATAAAGGAGCCTGGGAGCAGGGCGGAGAAGCAAAGCTGCTTTTGCCTGCCTGCTTTTACTCCTTGCTGGTGAGTGCATCCACTCTGTTTCTGATGTCACTGCTACTGCTGTTCTTTGCTGACCCAGATTCTTCAGACCTCCAATGTAGACTAAATCTTCCTGGCGAGCAGCACCAGAATGGGATGACTGGGGCATCCATCTTTATGAACTGAACGACTATCGTATTCTCAGTCTCTCTCTTGATCACGCAGACAGTCATTGTTGAACTGCCTACGCCATTTTACAAGACAGAAAGATAATTGAAAGCATGTGTGTTATATATCAATAAAAATGTACATTAAAGCAAGCTATATGAACTATAGCCCACATCACACAGTCAAAAGATATAAAAAGCTTGTATAAACCTGTGTGAGATACTTGTTGATGCTATTAGTTTTATAAGGTATGTATAGGTAGTCTGTTAATAAAGTGATACGGTCAACTTTGTGTGAATATCACTCTTCCAATGGTAGGTTCTTTGAAAGGGAAGTCGGTTGGTGCTATACCATCACAAAATTGAGTTACAAGAAAGAGCTGCATTCCCAAATCATCACAAGTATTCTACTAGCAGATAGATACCCAGAGGTGTTTTATGGTGTTTCTAGATGTGGAAAAATTCAGATTTTCCTATCCACAAACAAACAAAATTTCCTCACCTCATAGATAGTGTATATCTAAATATTAACTTAGTTTTTTGTTTGTTTGGTTGTTTTTTTTGGTTTTTCGAGACAGGGTTTCTCTGTGTAGCCCTGGCTGTCCTGGAACTCACTCTGTAGACCAGGCTGGTTTCGAACTCAGAAATCCGCCTGCCTCTGCCTCCCAAGTGCTGGGATTAAAGGCATGCGCCACCACCGCCCAGCTATTAACTTAGTTTTAATGTTTCCTCTTGAACGATTGTTACCTGACAAACTCCTCAGGATCTCAGCGGTGTGAAGCATTTGACCATGCTAATGGACTCTGTGGGCACTGCAGATATGCCTTCTCTCTGCTCGGTAGCGTCACAGCCCTATGCAGAGAAGACCTGTGGGCTGGGGAGGCTCGGCAGCCGGGAATGAACACCACGTCATTTGCATTCTTATCCTATCCGCTGTTGATACTGGCTACCAGCTGAGATGGATGAGCAGAGCATACACAAGTAGCTTCTGCATATGGCTGGGGCATCCTCAAGAGAACACAGCTATCCCAGGGGAAGCAGATATCTCACATGGTAGATTGAGGCTATTCCAAACCTGAGTTTCTTTTCTCTGACTTCCTCTGAAGTTAAGTAGCATTGTAACATTGTGAAGACAGAGCGTTGTGTTGGCTACAAATTAGTCTCAAGTCCACTTGGATTTAAGAGGAGAAGCTATTGATAGGAACTCCCAGTGGATGCCTATGTATCCTCACAGAATGAATGTAGGGTATGAGAGAGTGGTAACCATCCTTGAAACAATATACTGGGTCACATCTTCCCAGGTATATCATTCCAGCTGCTGCTTTTCTAAGCTCACATAAAGTTCAGTCTTTAAAGTGATCCTTCCCAATTTTCATTATTCCAAGTATCATGATCATGGGCATGGTTCATCTCAGCCATTCCTCTAAGAGCTTCCAGTCACTCCCTTTTGTCTTTCTCTTTCTCTCCACCACCAGTCTTCCAACATATAACAGACTTTTCAGCATTTAGAGAGCACACAAAATGAATGGCATTGAAGAGGTGTGGATTGTTTTAAACCAGTTTCAGCTAAGATTATTATATGCCAAGGGTTGGTCTCAGGCTGGAGAGATGGCTCAGTGGTCAAGAGTACAGAGCGCTCTTCCAGAGGACCCAGGTTTAATTCCCAGCTTACATGGCAGCTTACACTATCTATAATCCAGTCTCAAAGGCCTTCTCTGGTACCAGGCATGCATTTGTGCATAGACATACATATAGGCAAAATATACATACAAAAATATTTTAACTGTTTTCGTTAATTGTTTTTGAGTTTCACATCTTGCACCCAGTCCCACTCATCTCCCTGTCCCCTCATATCTGCCCTCGAGCAAACAACGTCAACAACGAAACAAAAACAAAGCATAGAAAACATCTCATCCTGGAAGCTGTAGTGTGTCACAGTGTGTCCCACAGCACATCCCTCTGTCCACATATCTTAAGTTGCTAACGTTCATTAGAGTGAGTCATGAGTCTGGTTTGAGACCTCTGACTTCTATGACACCATCAGTATTGGCTCATCACTAGGACTCCTCCTGGCTATCGTGTTGCTGTTCTGTGTCAAGGAGCTCCTGCAGTGTTGGATCAGCAGGACTGGTCCTTTCACAGGACCCAACTGTTCACAAATGATGTGGGAGTGAGTCAGTTCAGAGCCCTGGGTCTGAGCCTGGGTGGTAGCCGAGCTGGTCGGTTCTCTCTTACCTGCATCACCAGGGAGAGCTCTCCAGCACTGTTGGGCTAGGCTACCCAATGTCCCCTCAGCAGGAGGCAGGGTTAGCTCTCCTACTCTCATGCCCTCAGGGTTAGCTTACCCACACCTCCAAAGCCATCTCCACGATGCTGCCCAGTCAGGGTTCGAAGCCCACTCTCCCAAGTGCTCCAGCCTGTGAGAGGCTGGCTGGCTTTTGCCTCAGCCATCAGGGCCAGCTCTGTTAGTTGCCCAGGTGAGGGGCAGGGCAATCTCTTCTGAGTGCTACAGCCAGTGAGGGGGCAGGGCCAGCTCACCTGCTCTTAGGAGTTCAGGGCCAGATCTCCTGACAGCTTCAGGTGGTGAGGGGCTAGGAGGTGGGAAGGTATCAACGCCCTGCCCCTCTCCACTCACCCATGACACCTAACTGCGGTGAGATGCAGGGCCCGCTCTCCTGAACTCATGACCCTGTAGGCAGCTTTCCTTACTGCTGGAAGTGGAGAGAGAGAGGGAGAGGGAGAGGGTAGCACCTCTGTATCCATGCCACCCCATGGCAAACGAGCTGCTGGGTCAGCTCTCCCATACTCATACCCTTGCTGCTGGCTGGACCATCTCCATTGTCCTGCCTAAGGTCGGCTCTCCAGGATTGCTGTCCCTAGTGAGAGATGGGAGTCAGCTTTCCTAAATGCTGCATCCAGTGGGAGGTGGGACCTGTTATGCACAGTCTCTAGGCATACATATGGGCCCCAGCAGATGCTCGGACCAGGGCCATCCCCATGTTCTCTAGTGGTAATACGAGCCCCGGACATCAACACCGACCCCCTGCCCCTGCTACCCCATGGTAGCCATGGACTCAGACATGGGTCTCAGTAGCAGCTGAGCCTGGGATCTCACCATGGCCCCAGTTGGTAGGGCTGGCCACTCATAACAGGCTAACCCTCTCCACCCTCAAGTTTCTAGTCCCATCTCTCTTTATAATGTTCAAGCTGCTCCACTTCCCTTTCTTTCCCACCTGACCACTACATCTCGTACATCGTGGTAGTTCCCGCTGCAAGCTGGTCATGTGGCTGGCAAGCCCCTGGGGTGACATCCTCTATCCATGCTACAAAATGTGATGACAAGAGGGTTTCTATGGGCCACTTTTACCATGCGCTGGAGGGCAGGTCTGTAGGTGGCCATGATCCGCAGGTCTCTGTCTGGCTTCTTCCTCCTGCACTGTGCTGCCTGGATTTGATTTGATTTTTTTTGAGTCCTAGGCATAAGACATCTTTGGCCATCAAGCCAGGACAAGCAAAGGCCTGCCATCTGTTCTGCCCCTGACTGATATAAGAACACTACCAACAAGGTGTCTCTTTGCCCATTGCCAGGGGAGAATAAATTAATTAAAAGAAAACAAAAGAGTTACTCTCGAGTTGTTTTCGAAGGAGGAAGAAGGCAGGAAAAATGGAACGGGGAAAAGCAAGTCAAAAATGAAAAAAAAAAAGGTAGAAAGTGTTTTACCTCCCAAAATATTTGAATTAATTTATTTTAAAAATTAAAAGGACCCAGTACTTCATTTTTATGGTCACAAACTGTCTAGCTAATGACCCCCAGAGGAAAATCCCCCAGATACATTAACAGATCTCTTCTTAAATGCTTACATTTAAGAATTTTTTTAAAGATTTATTTATTTTATTTTATATGTATATGTGCTTTGCTTGCACACATATATATGTGCACCACATGCATACCGCTGCCATGAGTCCCCTGGAACTGGAGTTATAGGCAGTTGTAAGCTGCAGTCCAGGTGCCAGGACTCGAACCTGGGTCGAACACAGGCCCTTCCTCACCTTCCAACTGTCACGTTCCACCTGAGGTCGATCAATCTGCATTTACCCAGATCTCTCTGAGGCTCACTGCAGTGCTCCAGTGAGCACTGTCCATCTCTACCTGTCCATCTCTACACCAGCTCCATCAGCACTGACGCTCACTGCAGTGCTCCATCTCTACCTGTCCATCTCTACACCAGCTCCATCAGTACTGACGCTCACTACAGTGCTCCATCTCTACCTGTCCATCTCTACACCAGCTCCATCAGCACTGCAGCACACGGTTACTTAACCACCTTGAAAAACACATCTTTGGGCCATATTTGCTTTTTGTTCTTTTCTTTTCTAAAAACAAAATAACAAACCCTCTCCAAATAAAAAAAACAGAAGACACTTTCAAACAAATAACAACACTGAGTTTTTGGTTTTTTTTTTTTTTAATGCTTATTTTATTATTGGCTCTTTTTTCATACTGTTTCTTAACCTCACCTGGAAAAGGTTTCCCTTAGCTACACCATCAATAATTTCCACGGAGGTGTTGTTTGTTTAGTTGGTTGATTTTGTTTGTTTTACTTATATGTGAGTACCCAGGTGCCTGTGGGGTCTAGAGAGCATCAGAGCCCTCGTTTCTGGAGCCATACTGTTGTTGTGAGCTGTCTGATATGGGGGGCTCGGGATAGAACCTGTGTCCTTTGCAAAAGCAGCACGCAGTTTTAATCACTGAGCCCTCTTTCCACCCCAAAACTGTTTTTAGTCAAAGTTGCCTTGAGCCATCTCAGTACTGAATCTAATTTTTAGTTCTGTTTCTGCCTCCCTCAACCCATCAGCAACCTTCGATGCGGTTAACGCTCTTCTCATTCGTACACTTTCTTTCTAGAGCACCACGAATGTCCCTGCAACCTTCTTGATGCTCCTGGATCCTGCCCTCACTCCTCATCTGCTCCTGTGCTTCCTAGTGTTGCAGCGCCCCAGAGACAGGCCTGGAATGTCTTCTCCTTCTACCCCCACCACCTTAGGAAGGTTTCTGCTCTCTCAGCTTTAAATACAGCATCTACATCACACAACCCTCGAAGCCTATCTCCATTAGAATGTTCTTCAGTCCACGGACTCAATTGCTCTACTCCACTTGTCTAGTAGACACCTCTTCCTTTGAATTCTCTGGATCCAAAAACATTTAGTCTGTTCTTTTTGTGTGTGTGGTTTTTTTTCTACTTCAGATGTTGGCAACACCATTCCTCAAGTTCCCGATGCCAAAATATTAACATCAGGCTTGGTCACTTCTGTTGCCACAGGGTTTGTTATATGAAGAATTTCCATATCTAGACTATATAACCAGTCCTCTCTAGCATCACAAGTCTTTACCATCCTTTGCCATATTGAAATTGCTTCCTGGCTGGGCTCCCTTCATTCTCCTCCCTCCCCACTGTCTGCTTTTAACAGTGCAACCAAAATTATGATCAAAATGTCAGATGTATCATCCCCTTTCTGTTTAAGTCCTTCACTGTCTCCTCATCTCATGGCCAACCAGTCATTACATGATCTGACTTCCGGGTACGTCTCTGACTTCACCTTTTATAGTTTTCCTTCACTGGCCTTCTGCTTTACTGCCAACATTCTAGGCGAGGCCCTGCAATAAAAACTTTGCCCTGACTAATCCTTTTGTGACAAGGTGCAAGCATTGAATGATTTATCTCTTCCAAGTCTCTAAAAAATGCCTGGCTACCTTCTCAGAGAGTCCAGCTTGAATCTGAATCCTGCAGGAGCCACTGACCCCCAGCGTTCCTAACTCTCCATTCACAACTCTATTGATTTGCACATATTTTATCCCATTGGACCAGTTCTGGTGAAACCCTAATATGCCAATTTATTCTTTGTAATAATTACTACTTACTCTCTTGTCTCACAAGAAAAGAAAGCTTTATCTGTTTTGTTCACAGAGCTGTCATAAGCCTCTAGGACACTGCCTGGAACTCGGTAGGTACTGAATGAATAATTTCTGAATAAACAAATAAATGTTGTGAAGTCAACAGACCATGCATGTAGGAAATACAAGTCAACATATATAGGCTTGTTAGAGATCTAACAGCTTTGTCTTTTTTTTTTAAAGATTTATTTTTTATTTATTTTATGTGTATGAGTACACTGTAGCTGTACAGTGAGCTATCATGTGTGTAGCTGCTGGGAATTGAACTCAGGACCTCTGCTGGCCCCGCTCTCTCTGGCCCCGCTGGCTGCTCTGCTCCTGTGTAATTCACTGTAGCTGTCTTCAGACGCACCAGAAGAGGGCGTCAGCTCTCATTACGGGTGGTTGTGAGCCACCATGTGGTTGCTGGGATCCGAACTCAGGACCTTTGGAAGAGCAGTCAGTGCTCTTACCCGCTGAGCCATCTCACCAGCCCGTCTTTTTTTTTTTTTTAAATCTCCAAGTCACTTTCTCAGCACAGCATCAAACTATTATCTTACATTCTTTCTTTATCTTTAGTCTACAGGTTTAACCTTTACAGTCTTTAGTTACAAGTACAAAACAGTAGAATCAAGAAGTGAAAACCCACACTCAAAGATGTCAGTGAGGGGCTAGAGAGATGGCTCCACTGGGCCTTCTCCCAATATGCCATCTCCTCTCAGAGAATATGATCAACACTCATAAACAGAAAGACAGAGTCTACCTACAGAGTTGGATCTATTGGTATGGCCGCTTTCAGGACAGCGCAGCAGCATAATCTAAATCAGTCCTAATCACGGAAACTTTATTTCCGGTTGTATATCTTATTGCAACACTTGCTCACCCACAAGTGACATTTGTGTAAAGTCATTTGTTTGCAAAAGAGGAAGCAATCCAGAAATCCATCAACTAGGACATATGCAATAAACAATAGTAGATCATCTACTGTAGAAGAATTCTGTGTGGCTGTAAAAAAGAAAGGCAAATCTCAGTACTGATGGATGGGGGAAGAGCTCCAGAGTTCCAGGGAATGCTGACAGGAGAGAGAGGAACAGAGAGGAAGGGGGAAAAATGGAGGGAGGGAAGGAAGGAAGGAGAGAGGGAGGGAGAGGGGAAGAGAGAGAGAGAGATTTTGATATGAGTATTATAGATTGCCTTTATGTTATAGGGAGGCTTATAGAAAATATGTTTGTACCTGCTTTTATATATTAGAAGGAAATAGAAGAATCTAATTCTTCTATTGAACAGGTTGTGTTCATCTAAGGCAACCAGCAGGGACCAAAACTGTTCCACAAGCAAAACTTCTACCTACAATAATACTATGGCATATTCAAATGGTTTTAATTAAGCTTCATGATAGTAATAATTGGTATAAGTATGTAGGAATATATTGAGTGAAAAATACAACAAATTCCATGAGGAAAATTGATACTATCACCCTCTCTTAAAAGAGAGAGGGCTAGAGGGAGGAGGAGAAGGCCCTGGAAGAATTGTGTAATGGCCAATTCTTCATGTGAAAATTTAAAGAGTAAATGATCACTGTGCTTCACCCATAAAATGAACTAGAGTAGACACTATCAGATTGGGTCTTCAACAGCTAGATTCGAAGTCTATCTTCCTTACTCAGTAAGGAAGATAATGTGCCCTCACTTTCTCATGCTTTGTGAATGATGGAAAATGATGAATATGGCCAGACCCTGGAGGAAGATGGTCAGCATGTATCCATGTAAGAGAGGAAATTCCTAGGGAGGCAGCGTGGAGCCTTAGACTAAGCCTGTGTCCATCATATACAAATGACTGTGACAAACATGGACTCGCGTATTAATAAGAGAATTGAGATGCTATCTTTCCATCTATTATCTGCGGCAGCATTGAAAACCTGAGAGGAAAGCGGTCCCAGCTGATATTTGTTTCAGACCATGGGCAGATAACTGTAGTGTAAAACCATAACACCAAGACAAAGGTGCTCAAAGCAGAACCATAAAAGCTGGCGAAAACAATCCCCAGGAGCCTGCTTAAGGTTCACAAGAAAAAACAACACCATGTAGACAGCTTCCACAGCACAACTTAGGCAAGGAGGCTCTGCAAGCTCTCTTTATTTTCTAACTAAAGTCCGGACAAGAGCCACTAGTGCCTTGTTTATATGCCCTCCCCAACTTTTCTGGGCTATCTCACCTTGAAAATAGACACAGACAATGAGAACCTACCACCCACTCTCCCCCTTATTCCCTTACCCACCCTTCCTTCCTCCTGCTCTGCCCGCCTCATTTCCTTCCCAATAATTGTTTTAGAGTGCACAGCAAGCACTATTTACAGGATTAAGATACAACAGTAGGGCTCACTATGAGAAGCCAGACTCCAAAAGCAGATGCTAAAGTGATTGCACTCACATGAAGTTGCAGAACTCATGCCTGATGAAAGGGTCAGGGAAGCAGGTATCAGAAAGGAACAGGGATTGGGATCAGGTACAAGGAGCCTCTGAAGCACTGCAAATGCTCACTCTTCGTTGGGCACTGATGATACTTTTAATGGCTTTTCTGTGCATTTGTCCTACACTGTTTAAAAACAAACTCTGAAGTGCTTTTGAGAAAGCAAACTCCATTTTGTTAGCGAACAGGAAATTGTTCAAGCACACAAAGGTATTATTATGTTAGTTCCATCCCCACAGCTAGTATATAGCCTAATTGGAAATAATCATGGGAACAAATATCCTCACGTGGTAGAAAGTCGGCTATCAAATTATCCAAATATCCTAAGTGTAAAATCTGTTTTATATCACTATGGTAGCCATCATCTATTAAAAGATTCAACCTAGGCAACCTTTGAGTGTAATTAGCATGTGAGATTTTGGCAGTACTGAGCAGGGCCTGAGAGCAGAGGGGAAATTGCATTCTAACTGAGCTTCTGAGGTGTTGCTCAGAACGAAAGCCCATCTGTCAACAAATTGCAATAGAGAACCTGTCTTTCTGCATAGGTTCTGAGCAATGAGTTATAGGAATTGCCTCTGGGGGAACAGAAGAGATCACCGCAGGGTGCAAGGCCTAAGACAAAAGGAAAACTCATCAAATAGGTAATTTCACACACTCACCTTCTTCTTAGAGAAGATGAATGAAGGCCAAAATGTCTGAATTTAGGAGTTGACTTCTCTAGGAAGAAAACATCAGGAGTGTAGGCTGTCTTCCCACTCCCGTTTATAAATATGGGGTTATAATTAATGAACTAGCTCTGTATTTAAGAATGATCCTAGCTGGGCGGTGGTGGCGCACTCTTTTAATCCCAGCACTTGGAGGCAGAGGCAGGCAGATTTCTGAGTTTGAGGCCAGCCTGGTCTACAGAATGAGTTCCAGGACAGCCAGGGCTACACAGAGAAACCCCATCTCGGAAAAAAAAAAAAAAAGGAATGATCCTGACCCTCCAGCCTCCACATACCAAGTGTTGGGATTATAGTCATATACCATTATACCTTCCCAAAAGGCATCTTACTCCAATTCAATTATTGCTAAAAGGACATTTCACGAAAATTTCAAGCAACAAAGAAAGGAGTATCAAGAAGCATTTGTTAACTACATAAAATTACTGATCCCCTTAATCATTTTTCTAGTCCTGTGAGGAGACACCATGACCATGGCAACTTATAGAAGAAAGATGTTATCAGGGCTTACAGCTTCATGAGGTGGGTCCATGACCATTATGGCAGAGAACATGTCATCAGGAAGATAGGTATGGCGCCGGAGCAATAGCTGAGACCTACTAAGCAAAGAGAAAGCTAACTGGGAAAAGTATGGGCCTTCAAGGAAAAAAAAACCATAAAGTCCACTATCAATACACACCTTCTCCAGCCAGGCCATACTTATTAATCCTTACTAAACACTTCTCTCTACTGGGGACTAAGTATTCAAACGTGAGCTTATGGGGGTCATTCTCATTCAAACCACCACACTAATACTTAGCCCATGAACTATTAATTTTGTATAGTTTAAGATAGTATTAAAAGACCAAAGCTGGTTTCCTTCTGATTATTCAATAATCAGGGCTTGCCAAAGGCCAAGAATTGCATCAGAATTCAGTTGTGGGTAATAGGTAACTCTTCTCCTCATTTGGGCCATAGATAGTAGCAATCACAGATTAGCCATGTCTATAGGTCTATTCAAAGATGATTTTCTTTCTTCCTTCCTTCCTTCCTTCCTTTCTTTCTTCCTTTCTTCCTTTCTTTCTTTCTTTCTTCCTTTCTTTCTTTCTTTCTCTCTTCCCTTTTCCCCAGTTTTTCAAGACAGGGTTTCTCTGTATAGCTCTGGCTGTCCTGGAACTCATTCTATAGACTGGGATGGCTTCGAACTCACAAAAATCCACCTGTCTCTGCCTTCCAAGTGCTGGGGTTAAAAGCATAAACCATCACTGCCTGGCTGCAGATGAGTTTTTTAAACTTGAACTTTAAAGTGGGTGAAATGCCTTCAATTACCAGTGATGCTCCTTAAAGTAAATATTTTTAAAACATTTACTCTTGAAGAAAGAGTTTTTCTTAGCATTTACATTTAAGTTAATATTACCATTCAACTGAAAGAAATAGGACGTATCTTTCCTACTCTGGGGAATGCCTCCATGGTGCTCCTGTGTTTTGATGCAACTGCTTTCTGTACCAATCCATGAAGGTATAAGATACATGAAAGCCTTCCTCACCTCTCCACAGTAACTGGTCTCCTTCCCTAAAGTAATTATACATAGAACTGGATCAAGCCCTAAGCCAACATAAAGGATAACTTTTAGCTACATGGACTCATGTTTACGGTTTCTTAATTTACATAATTGAACCTTAATATCCATGCTATTCTTTTGCTTTCTCCAGTGGATGACAAGGAAACCTTCCCGTCATGCAAAGGCAGGAAACCATCCTGAACCAGTTTTTGGAGTGTTGTAGAGGAAACAGTAAGTTCCACTGGTGTGCTATACTACAAATTCGGTGGTGATGTCATGAGTATAGTGTTAGCCCCACCCTGAAAGAAGCGGAAAAGAGAGAAGAGCCTGCCTAAAATCTCAGCCATGTATGTTTCCCTGCTTTGTAAAACAGTCTCTCTAGCTCTTAGCAATTCCAAGAGTTGATAAAGCAGTTTTATTGGCATGGAGATACACTAGTTTGGGATAATCTGTTTCATTACAGGACACCCCAATTAAAAAAATAGTCCTTAATTTGATTCAATATAGACACTTTGATTTCAAAATATTGGTCATAGTTTACTATTTTAGAGTCAATAACAACAAGAAACACGGAGAACAATCCACTTTTTAAATTCACATAGCATTTTCTGCACATACTCTTATATAACATATGTTTTGGGTTCTTTTAGTTGCTATATTTTAGTTTGAGATGGGTTCTCTGTATATATAGCTCTAGCTGTTCTCTGACTCACTATGTCGACCAGGCTGCCCTTGAACTCATAGAAATCCACCTGTCTTTGCCTCCTGAGTGCTGGGGTTAAAGGTGTGGGCCACTACGTCTGGCTTAACTGATAAACTTTAAACAAATAAAAAATGCAAAAGTTCAGGCTGAGGATAAAGTTTGGTGGTAAAGTATTTTCCTCACTTATTCAAAACCTTGGGTTTGATACTCGACATTAAAAGAAAGGAAGCGGGGAGACAAGACACCCAATTAAATCTGAAATTGAATTTTGGACAAGCAATGAATAACTTTTAATATGTTTGCCTGTGAAATATCTACTATATAATTACATTTTAAAGTATCCATTGTTGATAAGGAATTTAAATTTAGCTAGATCCCCTGAATTATCTGCAAACCTCACCCGTTTCTTCACCTAACTAAAAATGCTCTCTCCCTGTGGTCAATTCTCTTTTGCTTTTACTGCCTTGTGCTGCAAGTTCGGGTCCACAAAGAACCAGAGGTACACTGCCCTTCGGCACGGCCAGCCACTCCCACCCCACCCACGGTGATTTTGCCCCCCATCACAGAACTATGATCACAGAGAACCCATATATTTAAATCTTACTCTACCAGAGAAAAATCGGGCAGTTCCTAAATAAAAGAAGAATAGACATGAGAAAACAGTTGACCAGTCCTGCTCTATCTTCCTTCCTTGACCACTGGACCCTGGATACAAAAGCAATCATCTCCTTGATTCTGGAATGCTTCCATTTTAGACTCTGCATGAACTAATAATAACACATAGGCTAACGCTGCCAATGTCTCCCTTAGCAAAGACACTATAGCTTATTATTTAACCTGTACTTTTAAAAATATTTGCTATTCAAATATTTATTTATATTAGCTTTGCCAAATTGTGGTTTATCTTCATGTGTTCGAGGTAGCCAAAGCAGGCAGATTTCCATCTAACACATCATATTGCTGCTCGATTAATTAATCATCGACGGGATCTTGTGAGCCAGAGTGCAGACCATGATGGATCCATTTATCTTGACACTGTAATTAGCAGCCTGGATTGGAGGTGTTGTTTATCAACTGAGTTCAACTGGTTGTTAATGAGAGGAAACACAAACAGTTCATAGGACATAGGTTTGGCTTCCATCTTTAACTCCTACAATGCAGAGATTACAGAAGGAAAGTGGAGTGATAGGGAGACAGAAATGATGTAACAAAGGCAGAAGAAATAACCCGGGATGGGCATCAATCACTCTGTGCATTCTGGTTCCTCTCACCAAACCCCATGCATTTCTATTGGCCTACATTTTTATAGCTTGCCTTAATTATATAATCACAATACATTCATCATTCTGTAACCTTTTTCACTTAACAATATATCCGGAAGATTTTTCATGTTAGCACTTGAATCTTTGCTTCACCGGTTTAACAGCTGTATTTGCTTTCATTGTAAAAACATTACAGTTTATTCAGTCCCTATTAAGTTTTTGCCTTCTTTATTATAATTACAAACAATTCTGCACTAAATATTCTTATTTATTCTTATGCACAATCAAAAGTTTTTCAATTGTAGTTACTGGATGAGACTATTTACTTGTATAAAAACATGGAGGACTAGAGACATAGCACAGCAGTTAAGAGCATCTGATGCTCTGGCAGAAGATCCAGGTTCAATTCCCAGTACCTACATCATGACTATCAACCATCTGTAACTCCAGATCCAGGGGATCCAACATCCTTTTCTGGCTACCACAGGCACCAGGCATATGCACATGGTGCACATAAATATGTGCAGATAAAACACTCATATGCATAAAATTTAAAAAAAAAATGGAGGGTCGGGGAGGTATTTCAGTTGGTAAAGTACCTAGTTTGCAAGCATGAGAATGGAGGTCTAGATCTTGAGAACCCATATAAAAAAGCCAGATGTGGAAGGATGATCTTGTGACCTCAAAACTTTGGTGTGGGTGACAAAGAGAGGCAGACCCCTGTAACATATTGTTCACACGGGGTAGCTCAGTGCATACACTTCAGATTCAGTGACCTTATTTCAAACAAACAAACAAACAAACAAACAAAAAAAGATGGCAGACTGGAGAAATGGTTTAGTGACTAAGAGCTCATGCTGTTCTTGCAGAGGCCCAGGACCCATTCTTCTAGAGAATCTTATGTCTTCTTCAGGTACCTGCATGCATATGGTGCACTTATATATAGTCAGGTACACAAGCATGTGCGCATGCACATGAGTGTGCATACAAACACACAAATTTAATATATACATGTGTATACATGTATGTGTGTATGTATGTATGTGTGTATGTATGTATTATGTATGTATATATTGCTAAATAGACATAGCATCACATGGACTCCTAGTGACTTACTGATCTGCACATATATCAATGAATCTCTCAACCCTCATTAGACAAGTTTCTTACAGTAAGTGATGCTTAACACAGAGACCTACAATGGTCAATGTCCTGAGAATAAGAGACCAGAATTCTCAGCCCTCAATGAGATGTCTGTATCATACCCCTTCCCCAAATGTTTGGGAATCTATGCAGAAGGGTCAGAAAAATTGTAAGAACCAGAGGTGGTAAATGACTTCCAGGAAACAGTTGTGGTTTTCCATCACAACAAGCCAGATGCACATACAAAGTCACATGCACTTTCCCAGTGGTTTACCTGGTGGGTTACTATGACCTTTGTCAATGAGATCTGAGCTATGGCTGTTCAGTTTGTCCCTTTGCTATTAAACATAAATGAAGGGATTCCCAGAACACCCTGGTCTGGGACAGCAGCCCTGCCTCTTTGTGATCATAAGAATTCCTTACTCTTTCTAGAAAGGACGGAGGCTGTTCCACCTGCACGGTAGACCTTGGCACAAAGATCAGGCCGTAGTGTAATGAAAATTAGTAAGGCTCCTGATGAGTTTCCTGGAGGAAATATTCTTCCTGGACCTGAGACCTTCCAAGCCTAGACACCCGAAAGTATCATAAAAATGATGCATAGCTTTTTTGAAAGAGAGATACAGATTGACGTAAGCAGGGTCATGTCTATTTCTTTTCCTTGGTTCCTAGATTCACAATGCTACCTATGCAGAAACTGTTCATAAAATTATTGCTGACTGGAGGGGTACACTGTGAAATGGAGGATAATGTCCATCTCTAATCTGTGTCCTCACTGGTTATTAAAGATTATTTCATCACTTTAGCAGTCTTTGTCCTCGGGGTATTGCAGTATGCGATAAGGCCAATGGGGACTATGATCCTGGGCCTACTGCTGCTCCTCCCAGCCTTTACTCAGCTTCATCAAGCCAATGTAATACTAAACAGGCTCCTGGGTCAGTGAGCCAGGCATTCTGCAGCCCTTTGACAGTCATGCTGACAGATGCCTTTAGGCAAAAAACGACAGTCGTGTGCCCAGTGTACATGTTGACTCAGTCAATACACATCAGTGACTCTTCCAAAATGGAAGGTGTCCAATGTAATCACTTGCCACCAACTGGATGGTTGATCTCCATTGAGGATGGAGCCAAGCCAGTGGCTCAGTGTTGACTGCTTTTCCTAGACGTCTGGATATTTATCAGTAACGAGTTAGCCTTAGTGAGAAGGAATCCATGGGACGGGGTCAGGCATCATTTCTACTCTGTCACTATGATACGAAGCTTGTAACTGGTGTCAGCTGACCAAACCACCAAGTATGGTGGCCAGATACTCACTGTAGGCATGACTATTTAACACAAGGCTTGCCATACTTTACACTCTCTTTTATACATGCCCCTACATACGTCTTCCCCAGATGTCTTTGTTCCTAATCCTACACTCTCTCTCTTTCCAGGTCCTCAACAGCCAAACATGCCCCTTATTACTAATCATGGGCTTCCAGGTGCTTTCACTGTATACAACTTCTTTATTTTCCATAAACTGTATGGCCATGTATACTGCCAAAATATCTCCACTTTTTTTTTTTTCAGGATTACTCCTAATCGGAGCTGTATTAAACCAGGTTTATATAAGTTTTCAACTTATATCAGAGTCAACTCATCTGCAAGCCAAATTTGGCCTTTAACTCTTTACCCCCAACCCGCCCCCCCCCACAGGATTTCTCTGTGTAGCCCTGGCTGTCCTGGAACTCACTCTGTAGACCAGGCTGGCCTTGAACTCAGAAATCCACCTGCCTCTGCCTCCCAAGTGCTGAGATTAAAGGCATGCACCACCACTGCCCTGCTAGCCTTTAACTCTTTCATAAGCTGGTCAAAGAGGTGACCTGAGGGATAGGTTTCACCTGCTGGTGTTGTTCCCTGTGTCTTGACATTGCCTATGCCCAACCTAAGATGTTCTTTCATTCTGCCGTAATTTTGTGATGTACTATCTCTCACAGTAGGAAGCAAAGCAGTGAGGAGTGGGATTAAAAGGTAAATGGGAGATGTTCAGGATGTCCCTACACCCTATCCAGCATAGAGTCAGAACCCAGGAGGTACAGCAGACCTGGTGTCCCCAGTAGATAGCATCACAATTATTCTTCCCCAGTTAACCAGTTAGTAAAATTTCACATCCCAGGAGTAGAAGCAGTAACTGGGCAGATGAAAATCAGCAATGTACTTAAGTAAAATTCTATTTTCCCCATCGGAAACCCAGTAGGAAACCAAAGGATTTCTGCTCTAATAAGCAGGCTGAAGTGGATCCTCCAGGGCCAGGAGAAGTGAGTGCCATTGGCTAAGAGGAGGGCTTATGAAGACCATTGAAGGGCTAGAGAGGGCTCACTCATCACTCTTCTAGAGATCCCAAGTTCAATTTCCAGCAACTACATGGTGGCTCACAACCATCTGCAATGGGATCAAATGCTCTCTTCTAGTGTGTCTGAAGGCAGTTACCATGTACTCATATACATAAAATAGATAATTCTTTAAAAAAAAAGCCATGAAATCATAGCTGTCCAGTTCTGGTGCTGCCCAACAAAACTTCCTATGAAGACTGGAACTTTCCACTGAGTTTGCACTGGCTACCTGTGGTTCCAAAGTACTTGGGAATGTGGCTAATGAGACAGAAAAACTGTGCTTCCGGTCTTATGGTATCTTAGTTTACATTCAAATGGCTGCAGGTAGCATGTTGAACTGAAACCCGCACAGGCAGGGAACGTGTAGGCCTTGATCTTAGGGATGAATACCTTTAAAGGCAGGCCCCATGGAGTGAATGACAGCAGGAGATGCTTTCCGGTGAAAAGGTGAAATCTCCCAGTGGGTGTGGGTTGGGCTTTAGAGTCACTGACACTTACTATGTTTAATTCCCAGCAAGCTGAGATCCATTTTAAAACAACAGTTTGTGGAATCATGGTAGATACAAAGAGCCGAGCATCTGGAAGCCATCCTGTCTGTGGTGGCCACTAACTAGGCCTCTGATCGTAGCTTCCTAACTTCACCTCTCACCTCCTGCATTTCCAGAGCTAAGCATCAGAATAGCCCACCTCCCACTCCCACCCCCCCAGCCCAGATCCTCTGTCTAAGCTTTGCCGTCCCGCTGTGAAGGATGAAGGAGGTTGATGGTACCTCCTAGGTTAGGTATTCACATTTATTGGCCTCTGGGCGCTGAAGGCATGGATAACTGAGTGTCAACATGGATACTCTAATTACTTTTTAGGGCGTGAAAAATGGAGATCGTTCTATAACCTCATAAATACGACACTTCCTTCCACACCGTCTCTAACCACCCCCCTGACAAAATGACCTAATAAAAATCAGCATCCTTGTTACACTGGTGGAAGCGAGATTCTCACCTAATTTTTGCTGTCAGTTCCCAGGAGTAAAAGTCTAAGGGAGAGGCTGAACTTATCAGTGGAGAGCCCTTGTCTGGGAATTACGTAATTCCCACAAGGCAAGCAGCCAGAAGCTGGGGTTGGCAGCTCACCAGGGTTTGCTGGGGCCTGACTTCTCTGTTTGTTTGGTCTTTAGCAAGTTGCTTTTGTTTTGGTTTGGGATGCTGGGAGTGCTGTTTTGAGCTGTGCAAGTATTCTCAGGTCTGCTTTCCTGCCTGTTATTGGGGAGAAGAGAGAGCCGCTCTTTGTTTGCGTTTAGTAATGACCTTGTTATTTTGTGGCAGGAGGTGTGGGGAAATTCAGAGGTTTTGAATTTTAATCTAGCTCCGTGATGGCTCCTTCTGATGCATTTAGGTTTTAAATTTTTTTTTTTAATCCATGTCTCAGCACCACATATCTTATTAATAAATGAATACATAAACAAAAATTCATGAACCTGGGCCCAGGGATTTGAAACAGCGAAGCCTTGCTGAGTTTTCAGGGGTGAGTTTTAACATCAGAGCCTCTCATCTTGTAATTTGTTATTTCCCATGCAAAACCTTGTAACGAAAGAGCGAAGTAGGTCACTCCCAGCCGTCCCAGAATAGAAGGCAGCGAGGTGATATCAAGAAAACCCCACTGCCTGTCGTGTCCATTGTAAGAGGACACACCACTCTGGCTTTTATTTTGCTGATATTCCTGGAAATCAAAGCCCTGTGAGTGAACTGGTTCTTCCACCCTTGTCAAAGCAACAGCAAGAAGGTGGCATTGCCAAGCATCTCGTGTGGGAAAATGGGGCATATGCGCATGGAAATAGAATGTTCTGGGAACCTTGTGGCCCCAGTCTGACATTAATTCTTTTATCATCTTCTACTCTTTCTTGGGGTTTTGCTTTCTTAGGAGGATTGGTAAAATAGCTTCCGTTAGTTCATCCTGATCTCTTTGAAAGTCACTTTGTACTCTTTAAAGAAGAAACAAAACACAGAGTTCAGTGGCCATGCTTCATATTTAAATCACTTTACCAGTTTGCTAGCTGATCTCAGGTTCGTGGAAAGACAGAAAAATAAAACAAGTTCTGACAATTTACAGCCTCAGAGCGAACCCACGTCAGTTCCCTGGGGGTGGAGGGGGAGTAGCAACAATCAAAGTGGCAGTTTCTTCAAAGACAAATACAATGCATGAAGGCTCAGAACAAGCAAAAGGGAAAGACTATATCCTAACCAGGTTACCTTTGGTCAACAATTGTAAATTCCTTTCTTATTGTCTCTTTCCCCACCTCCTTTCGGAAGGCCACCTGGAGGGCAAACCAGTTCCTAAATTGATGCGGGGGGGGGGGGGGGGGGGGGGGGGGAGGACATGAATGGAGTGTTTCCTGGGAGCTTATTGTCTGTGTACCTTTTGTTTAGTATTTGTCCCATGGTCCGGCTGGGCTAAGAATTGTGTGCTCTTCAGAAAGAAGATGACCCACCCCTACGCCTTTGCCACCACCTGGCCACCACCGTCCCTCTACACTCCGGGTAGCATCCTTGATATCAGACAGTATATGCAGCACTTGCACACTGGGTGTCCCATTCTCAACACTACACCAAGGTCCTGACTTTTCCCTTACTGTCACATCCGGCTGAAAAGAGTCTCAGCGCTGAGAGGAGAACAGCAGGGCAGACTCACAGGTGCAGGGGGACACCCCTCCGTGTTGTTGTCCTGTGACTACTGCGGCCCACTTCATGGGGTTTCCTCTGTAGAGTCCGGGAAGATGCTATCCATAGAACTCTAGAGGTATGGCATAGTGGAGCAGCCCCTGGCTGAGTCAGACATCGGTCCCTACCACAACTCGACCCAGAAGTGCAATCTTTAGAAAGCAGAGCACAACCTATTAAACTATCAGTTCTCATGCAAATTCCTTTAGATGACAGAACCCTGTTCACTGAACTGATGATAAAAAGCCCAAATAAGATGACGTACAAAAAGCTTCTTGCCAGGTGTGGCAGCATGGAGGTTTATGCTTGTGATACAAGCACTTGGAAGAGAATGGACACAGAAGGATGAAGAGTTCCAAGCTAGCCTCAGCGAGTTCAAAACCAACCTGGGCTACTGAGACCTCGTGTCAATAACAAGCAGTAACAGGAACATTAACAATAATAAAGGTACCTAATGTGAGGTGATAGAGGTTTCTACAAATACTGGTGCTTTATCTTGTTTTTATTCTCTTGAATAAAACATTCAATGAATTTCTCAGTGAATAAACTGAGCGCTCTTTCTCTCTGTTTCCATTTGTTTCTCTCACACATATAAAGAGTGACAGGAGGAACAGAGGACTCAATGAGACACGTGCCCATCCAGGTGTATACAGTTGATACTCGAGTTTCCTGTGCCTCACTATCCTCAACTACAAAATAAGGAAAGATGCAGGACTTTGAAGCTTAAATGAAAAATGAGCTGGCGTATGACTGGGTACAAGAAAGGAAATCGTAACAAGGAATCAGTCCTCAAAGCAGTCTGGGAGATCTGATCAGAGTCTATAAAATGCCTAGAAGAGCAAGAAGGTTCTCGGTGGTAGTGGTGGTCCATGCCTTTAATCCCAGCAAAGGCTGGCAGATCTCGGTGAGTTCATGGCCAGCCTGATCTACAGAGTGATTTCCAGGATAGCCAGGGCTATATAGAGAAACCCTGTTTTGAAAAACCAAAACTAACAAAAAAATAAATAAAAGAAGAGCAACAAAGCTGCTGCTGAGAAGATTTGAGTGTTGCCTTCTGACTCCATGGGATATTCAGTGACACAGTGGGTAGGGAGACACACAACTCAACCAGTGGAGACGTTCCTCGGTGGTGGTTGGTGACATGATCATCAATATACAAGCACCAGTGGAGGCTGGAGGTGACTCTTCCCCTGGGGTTCTGCCATGCTTGCTTAGTGGAGCCACACTGAAGAGGAGTAGGAGGCAGGAGAGCCTCATGTGGATCACACCTGTGAACACCTTCCTGTGGGGCTCCCATCTCCAAATAGATGCCCTGAAGGTGCCCCACCATCCCAGTTCTTCCAACTACACACTAAGTAGAGATGGTGACTATCGTAAGGGGCATCAGTTTCAAACTGTGTCTCCTCAACAGCCACAGAGTCACACCGAGTGACAGGCAGATGACAGATGTCTTCCCTTTACCTGGTTCCCTTTCACCTGAGCAACTGACCCATCTTACAGAGAACCCAGGATACTGAAGTCAGCCAAAACCCGGGACATAGACCATCACCAGGACCATGAAGGGGGTCTCATGCAGAATGAATAAAATGTCTTTTCTAATAAGTGTTTTCTTGAACTAGAGTCTGGAAGACACCTGGCTAGGAATCAGAGGCAGGGTGGTCTTGGAGACTCTCCAGAGACCCACCCATTCTGTGCCCAGTACAGAATCTAAGCAACAGGATTCTTCACATTTCTGAAAAAGGTGTTGGCTTTCAATTCGAATTCCACTTAATTTCCCCTTGAGATAGTCAGAGGTTGCCTGTAGTAGAAGGGGTAGAGAGGGTTGCCTTGGAGGCCTTCGGCTGGTGACTCCAGAGCTCTTTCTCTAGCTCAGGGTATCCTAGGTGAGGTGCTTGGAGGTAGATGAATGAAGGCAGCTACGGTATACTCAGTTGTCCTGAAAGACAGCTCTACACTCCCTAAGGAATGCTTGGCTTTAGATCCAGCCAGGATCGCATGAAATGAAGCCCAATATCTTTTGATTGGAGGGAAAAAAAAACGACCAACAAGGAAGAAGAGGAGCAGGAGAAAGACTAGGAAGAGGGGGAGTGAGAGGGCGAGGGGGAAGGGAAAGAAGAAGAGGAACGAAGGAAGAGGAAGAGGAGGAGGAAGAGCAAGATTAGCCCTAGCATATATTTTCTTTGCTATTAGGGCTCTTTGATTTTATCTCATGTGGTATGGCCATGCTCCAGCATCCAGCTGCAGAACAGTAGAAAGTAAAAAGAACACAAAATATTATAGAAGCTTTTCCCCCCAGGGTCTATGATATAAGAAATGAAATGTTTTCTACAATTTTCTCAGAGCCTCACTCTGACCAGGTTTATTTTTCTAGAACTCAAGGCCCTCACTGTACACTCCGGGACATTCCTACTACCCCAGCCGGCCAGTCAGTTCTCACAGTCAGACCTGCAACTGCGACGCATTCAGGGGTGGCTCAGGCTGTCCAACCTTTCCTCACTAATGTACGAATGAAAGAAAAGCTGACCAGGAAAGTCTTGCCTCTGAGACCCTCTTTCTTTCCCTTATAAGTTTGCACACAGCCTGTGATGTGTTAGAAGGGTGGGTCGCGTCAGAACATACCACACACTAGGCCCAAACAGTTCCACGTGTAAGAGGTTTAATTGAGAGGGGAAGAGGGGGGCAGTAGCGCGGAAAGAGAGGAGGGAGAGAGAGAGAGATGGAGGAATGTTCCCCGTGTATATATGTATATATATATGGGTTGTGACGTAGTGGCCAAAGGTAAAGGTGGGAAGTGAGCCCAATGGATTCTGAGAATATGGTGGCTGTTGCTCTGGCAACAGGTCTGTGGGCCCTCCCATGCATCGCCACAGGCTTTGGATGCTCTGATGCTAACAGCCTGTACATACTATCGAAGGAACTGGGATGTTCATCTGGAGATACAGTCAGAATGGGCATTTTACCATTCTTAATTGTTGTTATTGTTTGTTTGTTTTCAAAACTGCGTCTTACTATGAAGCCTTGGCTGTTCTGAACTCACTTATGTAGGCCAGGCTGGCCTTGAACTCACAGAGATCTATCTGCCTCTGCCACCCAAGTGCTGGGATTAAAGGAATGTACTACTATGCCCTACCCATTCTGCACTTTTAAAAAGATGTATTTTAAGGTTTTTCCTATGTGTATGTGTAATGTGTATGTGCCTGTATGCACACAGGGAAGGCAAGAAGAGGTCACTGGATCCCCTGAAACTGGAGTTATAGGTGATCATGAGCCATCATGTGGGTGGGTTCTGGGAACTAAATTTGGGTCTTCTGCAAGAGCAGCAAGCAGAACACGGAAAGTGCTCTCAACCGCTGAGCTATCTCTGCAACCCCTCATGCTGTGTTTTTGCTACCAAGTGTCTAGCACTATTCCTAGGCATTTTTAGAGCGAACGTGACAAGTGCAGCAAAGTCCAGAGCTAAAGCTTTTTGCCAAAAGACAGGCCAACCTGCAGCCTGTGCAGGGTTGGGAGACCCAAACCACTGGTGCTAGATGAACTCATTTGATTTAGTAGCTGCACCAGTCTTGTCTTTTAAACGGTTTCCTAACAGAATGAACCAGCTCTTCTTGGGAAAGTCGGTCTGACCGTAATTTGCTACTAATTGTAGTTTCAAAAGAGCTACTCTGGGCACGGCAGAGAGCGAGACATAAATTCAAGCATCTGCTTTGAGGATGTCCTTGGATTAAGGTGAACTTCAGCATCCTTACTTCCTGGGCTTCTGGAGGGTGAATGATTTCTCTGCCATTTGTGTCGATAACGCTACTCCCCAAATTTATGTAAAGTGCCCAAGTTATTGGAATAGAGAAGGGTAGTTCTAGGTGGCATTTGAAATTCTGAAAAAGCCAGAGAGGCTAATTATATAGTGTACTCCTGATGTGCTTTTTCTTGGCTGTTCATCCTCCGCGATCTTTAATCTTCCTCTGTCCCCTTGCTTTTCAGGCCATGGTCACAGATTTTGGTCTATGGACCATGTTCAGGTCACTAGACCCCAACCTACTGAGCCAGAATTTAGGGGTAGTATGGGAGGAAGGTGAGAGAATTTGGCCTTTAAAATAGTATCCCAAACGCTTATCAGTTAGGTCTGTTGGTTGTATGTGGAACTGATGACTAAGTGATTCTGCAGGCTAGGGGGTGGGGTGGTGTAAAGCATGATTACTCAGCATAAACAATCCCCTGAGTTCCATTGCCAACACTGGAAGAAAGATTCACATTATACCCAAGCTTGAAAACCTCTGCCTTGTAGAAAGTAAGTTAGTTGTCCAGGGAGTTTTTTTTTCTCTGTTCGTTTTTGTTTTTTTTGAAACAGAGTTTTTCTGTGTAGCCTTGGCTGTCTTAGAACTCACTCTGTAGAGTAGGCTGGCCTCGAACTCACAGAGATCCATTTGCCTCTGTCTTAAAGGCATATGCTACTACCACCCAGCTTCAAGGGGGAATTCTAAATAAAATTTTCAATGTTGGTTTGAGTGACATGGAGAAACAAGGATGAGTTCCTATGTCATCCTCCAGGCACCAAACCTTTGTTGACTTTCTTTGCTCTCTTGGCCACCACAGGCCCAGGTTGGCCAGGCTGGTTTCAGAGGTGGCTTCAAGAGCATGAAATACATTTCAGGGTTCTCCTGTTTTCACCTTTATCTTCTCTCACACACATCCCACTACATTTCGTCCAGTGGCTATTCCTCACGTCAGCCATGCCATGCCAACCTGTTTATAAAGACCCATATCCCTATAGAAAGCATTACCTCTGCTCGTTGACATCTCTCAGTGGTGCCTACTGAAGCTCCAACTCCCACAGAGCCCTTTTCTAGCCCCTTCTCTGAAGCTGTGTTTTGTTTAGAATTAAGGATCCAAAAATCAAAATTCACATTTAGTTTGCATAATTCCCATCTTACCGGTTGCATCTTTAAGCCCCCTTGCCAAAGAGACTACCAGGCATTTCAAAAATCTCCCTTAGTGGTCAGCACTAAGCACAGGTTTCCCACCAGCCCAAAGGATTGTACATTCATTGTACAGCAGTCTGGATTGCCTGCACCAGCAACTGAGAGTCAGCAGTGTTACGTAAGAATAAGAGACACACCAGGGGCCGGAGACACAGCTCAGAGGTTTAGAGCATGCGCTGCTCTTCTAGAGAAATGGAGCACGGGTCCCAGCATCCCTAACAGGTGGCTCACAACCTGTAACTGAAGTTCCTGGGAACCAAGGCCTTCTCCTAGCCTCCACAGGACCCTAATGTGCACATACACACAAATGGGCGTACATCTATACACATGACTTAAAGAAGAATTGTAGAATACACAAGTTGTTTATTAAGCCCCAACTGTGTACCCTGCACTGGGCAAGATGCTAAGAGTATGGTTGTTCTAATTTGCTTTCTATTGCTATGATAAAACACCAAGACCAAAAAAGAAAAAAAAAAAAGAAAAGAAAAGACAAAAAGAAAACCCAGCTTGTGGAGGATAGGGTTTATTTCAGCTTACAAGTCCAGGTAACAATAGCCCGTTACAGAGGGAAGCCATGACAGGAACTCAAGGCAGGAACTCAAGGCAGGGAACTAGGTGCAGGCATTGAATCCGAGCATTGAGGAACACTGCTTACTGGTGTTCTCCATTGCTTATTCAGCCCGCTTTCTTACATCACCCAGAACCACCTGCCCAAGCATGGCACTGCTCCAGTGTTCTGGTCCCTCCCGTATCAATCATCAATCAAGAAAATGCTCCCATAGACTTCCTTATAGGCCACTCTGATGAGGCATTTTCTCAACGGAAATTCTTCCCAGATGACTACAGCTTGTATCAATTTGACAAAGTATAAGGATCACAAAGAGAATGAGTACATTTCTCTCTGTGTCTCTAAGATCTCGGAAGTCCTCACACCCCTCCTAGAAACTGATAATCCTTCCTGGTGATCATAAAAATTAACAGAAGATTATAGATTATGCATGATAAGATAAAAGTTGCAAGGGTAGGGTACCATTGTTAGGCCATGCCAAAGTGTACCCTTGAGAAGTTATACCATGCAACAGGTCTAGTATAAGAAGTTTACTGGGGGGAGTGGAAGAGAAGTAGAGAGGGCAGAGAGGTGGGGTGCAGAAAGAGAGAGTCATGGAAACCTCAAAGAGAGATATCTGGTGTGTCTAGGGGCCCTAATGTGCAACACACACCTGGCATACCTGGAAAACACAAATAGGATCTCACCTTGCTCACGGGATCTGAAAGAAGGGAATATTGTGGGACTGAAACAGACTCTGATTCAAGTTTAACACTGTACAAAATTCTCCTCCACACACACTTTCCTACAACCGAAATGGAAGTCACAGGCCTATCCCAAGTATGAAGGAGCTCGAGTCCGTGTGGGTGAATTATGGAAACTAGGTAATCAACCTGGTTTAGTCCGAATTGATTAAACCCCTAGAATTCTCCTTGGACTGCCTGGTCTTAAAATGGGTTTGATAATAGAGTCCCGCTAGCCTCCTCACACTGTGAAGATTAAGGAATGTAATATTTGCAACTCCTGGGAAGAAGTTAAAATCCACTATCCAGTCTGCAGAGATTTAACCCTAAATGCTTTCCTAACCAATTCCAGAGCAAATGTGAAGAGACTGTGTGTGTGTGTGTGTGTGTGTGTGTGTGTGTGTGTGTGTGTGTTATGTAAACAAACAAACAAACCATTTGTTACTGTTCCAATGGGTTCTTAATAAGACTTGGTTGCACAGTTCAGCTATTCTCTTGTGCCTTTCTGTGAATTACAACAAAGGAACATCTTAGGGGGCTCCAGAGCAATCCTCTTGGGGAAATCTGACTGCCGATCACACAACACAGGGTCTTGTTTGTCTGAATAGCTTTATCTGCAATACGAAAATTTAATGACAAGGTAGCTTACCCTGAAAACTCAGCGGGTAGAAAAAGCAATAACAGATGGAGATGGAGAGGTGCTTTTATTGTTTTTCTTTCCTGTAACTCACATAGAATGTGATATGTGCTTCTCGAGAGTGCATAGGAAGGGACAGAAGAGGTGAGGCAAAGACATGGAAGGCGACGGTCACTCCATATAGCTCTACCCGGTCAGATGGATTTTATTATGTAGACTTGCATGTTGAAGACATTTCCCTTTAAAATGCAGAGGTTCCAAATCACACATTGTCAGACCCAGGAGACTTAAACAGATAACACACCTGATTGTATTTAACGAAACACTTTCGGTGAGACCTGCAAATGCCTCCGAGTTAGCTGTATTTTTCTTCTGACAGTCATTTGATAGCTAAGGCACGGAGGGCAAAGATTCCTGTGTTTCAGAACGATTGCTTTCCTGGTCTGTTTGTGTGTCTTCCTTCAAATATAACCCTTAGAAGACAGTTCAACATGGCCACAGAATCAACTGACTTGTGAGGGCTTGCAGAGATCAGGGAGTTTGTAGAGGTCAGACGTGGAAGATCTTCTGCATATATGCTATGGCTGAGTAGCATGGTGTTCTTGTGGGACTCCTAACGATGGGGGCCTGTTCCTGACTCTCTTGTCTACTACTTATGGGACCTTTTATTTTATTTTATTTTATTTAACCTATTGGGTTGCCTTGTCCAGTCTCCATATGATGATGGTATGTGCCTGATCTTATTGATGTCCCTGGGAGGCCGATTCTTTTCTGAGGGGAGGGGGGGACAAGGGAGGATTGGGAGGATGGATCTTGGGGAGCAGGGAGGTGGAGGTGGGGAAACTGGAGGAAGGGAGAGAGGGGAACTGTGGTCAGGGTGTAATATATGAAAGAAGAGTTTTTTAAAAACAAAAGAGTAATACAGTAAGTAAGAGGAAAACGAAGACCGTTCATTAAGAATTCATACCTATACTTGCTTTTTATAGCATACGCCCTTCTATCCTTTGCCTATCTGAACTTGTCTCTTACCTGCTAAAACCTGTGAAGAAGGAATGAGTTTGACTTAACCTCCTAAGCAAGAAAACCGAGGTACAGAGAAGCTGGGGAGCTTGCCTAAGGTCATAGTGCTAATCGTTGGTAAGGATGAGTGAGACTTGAATCCAGGCACAGAGGCGCGCGCAGCCACGCCTCCTTATGGTCCGTCTTACAGACTGGTGTAGAAAGATTTTATACTGAATGTAATTGTCTTTGAGTAGTTAGGAAAAAAATGTAATGTGTCCCTAGGCTTTCCATAGGCCAAATTTCAAGACTCTTGTTTAGCTTGATGGTGAATGATGAGGGAGTCACGTGTTACCTCATGGCTAACTATGTGCCATAAATAAATCAGAAACACCTAATTTGGACAGCCTAACTCAGAATCTGCAATGAAAGCAAGGGCGAGAAAAATGTTTGAGGGAAAAAAAATGTTCAGAGAAAAAGGCAATAAGTAAAAATTGAGTCCCTGAGGTAAGTGGACGCTCCTCTTCGCAATTTACCCAAGCGCTGGGAGGTGACTTAAAACTCCCAGCCTTCGCTCCCGTGCGAGCTAAAAAGTGCTTCTTGTAGCAGCTCTTGCCAGATAAATTATGACTTCAAAGCAGCGACGTCCCCATTCAGAAAAACGGGTCGCTGACAAGAGCTCGAGGGTCTAAAGAAACTATAACAAGCTAAGAAATATGGCAACAAGAAAAATGAGTCCTTAGCCTGGGTTCCACCTCCCCTCATCTATTTCACGCCGTATTACGAAGAACCTCATTCTGCCCTGTCACACAGGGAGAGCACCTGCAAGAACAGACTCAATTGCACACACGGGGTCTACTCCACACAGAATGCCACTGAGAGAAGGAACCCTATACTTTTGTGAAGCCTGATCCCTCTCACAACGCGCCCTCAAATGGACTCCGTTAGTGGTTGACCAAGAAATTAAAGCTTCAGCAGGGCTGGGAATCTGGGCCCACACCCCTCTCAGCCTACGGGCACTTCTTACTGGGTGAGTCAAGTGGCTTATTTCTGCCCAAAGTAAGGTTTCCGTGGAATAAAGAGTGAGCGTAGTTTTTCAGTATCATGCTGAAGTGAACAGGAAAAGCAAGTGTTTACAAACCGAGGAAGAGAGACTGTTTGAGAGAGCATCAATCCCGGGCCAGCATCAGTTATACAGATACGGGGGGCGGGGGAGGGGTAGCCACATAGAGCCCTAAGATGGCAAGAGACAAACATCTCTACGCACCCGCTAGCCCAATGGGGGAGGAAATCGTTAGTGTGCCATTCTGTCGGGCAGAACCTGCAGCTGTTAGCCCGGCAAAGAGAGTCTGGAAGCAGCCTGCCTCAGGTGGCTGTGGTCTGGGGCTGTGTCTCCTCGTGGAGCTCAGCACTGCACTTAGCTGGGGCTGGAGCACAGCTGAGCCTCAGACCACTTGGGTGCTGTCCTGGTGTCTTATCTAGCTTCTGCTCTCCTCTCTCTCCCATCTGGTAACAGTCTGAACTTTTCCTCCCCAAACTCTGATCCCAAAGGAAGCCAACTTGCATGTAGGGGTGAGGAGCAGGGGGAGGGTGGAGGAGCTACAGGTTCAGGACGTCTTGTGAGTCCCACTCACTGGCTTCATACAGTGTTGGTTCCAGAGCACACTTGGTGTCAGGCTCTCTAGGTGATGCTCGCACTGGCTCTATGACGCCTCCACTTTTGAGAGGAGAGAGATGATAAGTTTCAAAGTGGGTGTGACTTACCCAAGGGCCTGCACTAGGCAGTGGAAGCTGGACCCAGGTCCTTAGGGCAAGTCTACTCTCCACTGGCAGTATCAATGGCTACCACGGTAGACAGTCATCTGGTACTGTCTCCACACTACCTAGCCACTAGGGCAAGGGAAGCTTTTTCTTCGTCTCGGACAAAATAAGAAATAGGGCAAGATCAGTGTTCCAATCCTGTCTGGTGTCTAGATTGAGGCACAAAAAAAAACGTTGGAAATTGGCGCAACGCTAGGGAATCCCAGAGTGTAAGAAGAGAAGTGGAAAGAGTTAGCTGGAAACCCAAAGCAGGGGTGGGGGAGATGGGGGGGGGAAGGGTTGGATGCATGAATACAGCTGGATTGAAAATGAAAACCATGGCTAAGTTCTTTCATCTTTGCTAATAGGGATGCTGTTGTTAGATTCGGCATGGGTCCCCCCACTCATGAAGAATCAGGAGGGCGATCGCTGCAAATTGCATGCGGTTTTTATTGCCAGTATACTGGGGATGCCCTGCATTCAGAGCAAAGGCGATGACCAGGAACAAAAGCACACACACTTTTTATACCTTTCAGTACATAGGTTTACAGCATGAGTTGGTTATCTCTCATTGGTGGAGCCCATTGTCTTTTGTTCTCATTGACCTTTATGCCCCAGGTGAGGGGGAGATACCGATTGCACGTGGGAGGGGTGGGAGGAGATCCACCCTCCCGGGGATGTTTCCTGGAACCGGGCATTTCTTGGGGATGGGTGTTTGCTCTATAAACCTTTCTGAAGCTCTGTCTTTAGACTAAATGGTCATTCCTTGCTCCTTGGTATTTTTATGAGGTGTCCCTATTTGCTCAATTCTTACACTATCAGACTACAAGTAACCAAGAGATGGTTGGGGAGGTGGCTTAGTGGGAAAAGGAACTTGCTGTCAAACCCAATGACCTGAGTTTAATTTCCAAGACCCACATGGTAGAAGGAGAGAATGGACTCGTGCAAGATGCCCTCTGGTCTCTGTAGCATGCTCTCTATGGCATGGACACACATATTCTCTCTCTCTCTCTCTCTCTCTCTCTCTCTCTCTTTCTCTCTCTCTCTCTCTTTGTCTGTGTGTGTGTGTCTCACTCTCACTCCTTTGTGTGCATTGTGTATGTGTAGATAGATAGATAATGGAATTGACAGTATGAAAAATAAATAAGGAAATCAAACCAAAGGCAGAGGGAAAGCATAAGACCATGTCTTTATTTTTTATGTTGCAAAGAAAAAGCTTCTGCAATCGATCAGCATTGCAAAGGATCTGGCCTGATTTCGTCTGTCTGTGACAAGAACCATGGCCTCACCCTCTTCTGGCTTTCAGTTCTAAGTTGGGTCGGCAACTAACCAATGTCCTCTACTAATCAATCAATCCATTGGCTCCTACTTATTAGTAACTGTTCTGACAACTGTATGGATACAGCATACACAGAAACAAAGGTGCTGGGGAAATGCTATATTCAGTCATTAGCTTTCTTGTCAGAAAATTTTTCCATTTCAGTACTCTTATGAACTAACACATGCAAATGTTTTAATTTATTATTATTGTGTGCGTATGTGACGTGTGCGTGTATGTGATATGGGCTTGAGTACAGATATGCATGCCAGAGGAAGCTTGTGGGTGTCAGAGGATAACTTTTAGGACTCCTTCCTTCCACTTTAGGTTCTTAGGATCAAGCTGAAGCCCTCAGGAATACACTGCAAGGGCTTTTACTGCTGAGCCCTTTCATGCCCCCCCCAAGTGTTTAAAAAAGTATTTAGACTGACATTTAAAAGATAATGCAGTGGATGAGTATGTCCTGAACCTTCACATTGGCCTGCTTGGGCTTTGCCATCATTAAACTGTAACCAGATCAGATAGCTACTACCATCTGGGCATGGTGGGGATTGTGCATCTTCCCTTAGAGGAGGAGCTCACATTATAGCCTGGGGAGAGCAGACTAGCCTGAGTCTTTATCCTACCCCTGACCTTGTCTCCAGAGTTTAGGAAATAATACAGGCCCTTAGATCACAAAGATCGAAGGTTGCGTTTTCTCAGTATATTCTGTTTTAGCGAACGAGGCTGCCATCCGCGTTAAGCACGGATGGTATGGAAGAGACAAGCATCACCCTGCCATCCTGTATCAAAATGTATCTTTCCGTCCTTATTGAGAACTCTGGAGTTTCTCTGAATACTCTGTGATTAATTTTTAATCGGCACCAGAAATGAAGATGACAGGCGTTGTGTGGAAGAGAGAGCCATGGGGAGCCAGTCTGTACGTCACTTACCTATAAGATGCCAAGGGGAGAAGGAGGCTCATAACCTTTGCAATGACATGCTTTTTATTTAATGCACTCGGTGATTTCATTAGACTGCCAATATAAATCTTTAAAAAATATAATAAAATAAAAATGTGAGCAAAGTCAGCAGGGGTCCAAGTACTGATGCTATTTTCCCCACTGCTGGATAAATGATTTCCCCCACCACACCACAGCACGTGCCCTCATTAGCATGCATGAAATGAGAGCAATGAGCATTGGGAGATTCACAGTACACTATGTCTGACTTCATGAATAAGAAAGGGAGCCCATTTTTAGGGGAGGGGTCAATATTCACCAGTCCCTACATACTTGATTAACTAACATCATAAATCCATCATATGCAGGAAACTTTAAGAGTCTCCACCTTATTTTCTCTACCTATAACAGTTATTAACCAAGTTTGTCTGTATCCACAGATTGTTAAGGCACTGTGATCTTCATTTACATATTTATTTCAGGATTTTATTTCTCCTACGCTGGCCTCGAACTTTTTCTGTAACCCCGGAAGACCTTGACATTTGGCTTCTCCTGCTTCTGCTTCCTGAATGCTGGTGTTACAGGTGTGCAGTACCAAGCCCTGTTTACGCAGTGCTTGCAATCAACTCCAGGGTTTTATGCATGCTAAACAAGCATCCTGACACCTGAGCTACATCCTCAACTTACCCTGCCATGACCTCTAAGTAGCAGATGCAAACTAGCTATAACCTTAAAGTCTATACCCAGTACCCATCTTACTTTCTGTTCAGCCAACATTAAATAAAACTGTGCCAGAGACTGGCACAGGCTAAGCTGAGTTCAGAAGATACAAGTGTGTGTCAGACAAAGCCTGGGATTCTAGGAGCATTCAGTTAAATAGATGAGGCAATGATATAAAGGAAGATGAATAGAGAGAGATTGCAGAAATATGTAAATAACCCAAAGTGCCCCAGACTACAATGGCGGAGAGTGGAAACTCAGGTGGAGGACAGTCTGAAGTTTCCAATGGAATTAATGCCTGAACAAGTATCTAACGACAAATAGCCACCTCTCCCCAGAAGGTTCTAGGACCTAGTGAGAGTAAGTGATCAATAAATTTTGTAAAAGAGTTAATGGCCTACGTTTGTCAGGCATGGAAGGAGATGACAGCATTTTAGGAGAAGGTGTGAGGGCAAAAGGCAAACGGTCTCCGAGTTTCTTGAGAATTATGAAGGAGACCATGATTTAAATGAGAAAGTGATGAAAGGTAAGCAGGAAGGGAATTATTAAAATAACAACAAGAGCACACAAACAGAACCGCTTGGTCCCGAGAAGAAGTAAGTAACCTTCCAAGAAATATTCACAAAACCCTGGAGATGCATCAGCCCACAGGGCAGGCTCATACATAAGCAAGTACAATAGGACAAATACCTTGAAAACCACTAGGCATTGTTCTCCGACTTGTTTACATGGTAAAAGCAAGACAGAGCCAGGTGTCTCTGCAACAGGATGTATTTCTCTCCCTTTGGAACAGTGAAAGTTCTGGAGGCGGGTGGTGGTGTTGGTTGCACAATGATATGAATGCATTAAACGTCATTGAGCTGTATGCTCGGCAAGATCCAAATTATACTGTGCATATGTTACAACAGTCAAAGGGAGTGTTTCTTCAGCATTCAAGAGGTAGAAGCTAGAAAGTGGAGAGACCAGCCTGATGTACATAACAGGTTGTAGACCAGCCTAGTCTACATAGGGAGACTTTATTGCAAAACAAACAAGGGTTCTGGAATGGACCTCAGCCACAAAGTGCCTACCTGGCATGTGTGAGGCCCTGGCTTTGACCCTCAGATCTACAGAAATATTCTCAAGTGTTTCCTGAAGACCTGAAAGACATAGAGTTTAGCTCAGTGAATTTTGGTAATCATGAACAAGCTCAATGAGTTTTATTTTTCTTTGTGCTTTCTCTCTCTCTCTTTCTCTCTCCCTCTCTCTCTCTCTCTCTCTCTCTCTCTCTCTCTCTCTCTCTCCCTCCCTCCCTCTCTCTCTCTCTCGCTCTGTGTGTGTGTGTGTGTGTGTGTGTGTGTGTGTGTGTGTGTGTGAGGCACGCATATATTATATGTGTTTGTGTATGTACAACACAGGTACATATGCTCACAAAGAGGCCAGAAGAGAACCTCAGGCATCCTGGCTATCCTATTCTGCCTTATTTCCTTGAGACTGAACCCAGAACTAAGCTGGGAGCCAGCAAACCCCCTGATCCTCCTATCTCCATCTCTCATGGTGCTAGGGTTATGGCCACATATATGGCTAAAGTGGATGGCCACACTCAATTACAGGAGTGCTGAGGATTTGAACTTGGGTCCTCTTGTTTACACAGCAATCACTCATACCGAGTTCTATTCTTTAACAAGGCATACATATATGCAAGCCTTAAGCATTTTGCTTGTTAGTTTGTTTCTGTATATAGGTATTAATGCCCTATCCAGCACCTTCATCAAGATGCTATCATGCCCAGCTCTCCAGGGGGTCCCTTCTACATCTTTCCAGGAACTGATTGTACTCAAAGCTAATCATATTTCTGATTCCCATCATTTTAGTTGGGGACCATATGTGCTTATCCTCATGTTACCTTGATTTTATGCAGAGACCCCGCCCCTTATTGCCACACCCAGTTGTGTTTTGTTGTTGTTTGTTTTTATTCTATAACCAGTTTACAGCAAGACCAACTTGTGATCTTCAGTTCCCACAGATCAACATTGTAGGCATTGTTTAACTGGGTGCTCTCGGCAAAGGCTCTTTCCCCGCTGATGTCAAGGCGTAGGCTAGGATGTTAGCTCATCCGAGGCAGCATGCTCCCTCATGCTCCCTGTATGTTAGTAGAATTCATTCCCTTGCAGCTGTCCTACTAAGGTCCCCACATGCTTGCTGGCTGTCCTTCAGTCCTTTTCAAGGACACCTTCTGTCTTGCCACTCATGGCCCCCTATTCCAATACAGCAGCTGAACTCTTCAAGGCCAGGTGAAGGGGGATGACAACTCCTGTTTCTCAGAAGCTTTCCTAATTAGCTCAGACCCATGCAGAGTCGTTTCCCTTTTAGTTAGCTCAAAATCAACTGACTTTGGACTTTAATCTCATCTACAAAATCTCTTTGACATATAACTCAACATTTCATGGCATTTACAGAACTGCCCACACTTGTGAGGAGAGAATTATAACTGGCCCATGGGGTAATGGACAGGAATGGCAGATCACCTAAAATTTCACCTTCTTCAAAATTGCTTCTTATGTATTTCAGCTGACCACAAATGCAACATGACCATTATTTTTCCATTCAAGACCTTTACTGCAGAAAACTTAGAAAATTAAGTAAGGCAGTGGTACTGCATACCTTAAATCTAGCTCTCAGGAATCAGGGACAAGTGGATCTCTGAGTCCAGCCTGGTCTACAGAGAAAGTTCCAGGACAGGTAGGGCTATACAGAGAAATATTATATTGAAAAAAAAAAGAAAATAAGAAAATTAAGGAAATTGTAATCAAAACAGAAATTAATATAATGCTTTCCATTATAACCAGCTGTAGTTAGAATTTTAGTTACTCTAAAATATTGTAAATACACATATGTAGGTATCTATTGACTAATATTAGATAGTTAACTGAGTTTTATTATGGTCCTTCACTGGATCGTTTGAAACCAATTTTCATTTTTTGGTGCTTTTATTTGTATAACATCCAAGCACATAGATGTACAGAATTTCAGTCTACTAAACTAAAGTATGCAGATAATATGTTTTCTAGTTTTATCTCTGTTTTAGTTATTAGGTAGGGTTTTACTGCTTTGAACAGACACCATGATCAAAGCAACATTTATAATGACAATATTAGGGCAGGAGAGATGGCTCAGCAGTTAAGAGCCCTCCCTGGGCCAAGCATATTCAAACCACCACAATCTCTATTCTTGCGACAAATACCATAACTAAAGCCACTGATATTCTGTGTTGAGAACATCAGCGAAAGCAATCAGGGCAAGAACTCAGTAGGCTCTTAAAGCAGGAACCATTGAGGAACACTGCTCTCTTCCACTCATAGGCTTATACTCAGCTAGGTTTTTCATACTGCCCAACACCAACTGCCTAAGAATGAACCCTGCTACATCAATTAATAATCAAGTCAATCTCCCACAGATATGTCCATGGTCCAATCTGACTTAGACAACTCTTCAGTTGAAGCCTCTCCTCTCGCGTGACTCTAGGCTGTGTCAAGTTGACTATGAAAGCTATCAGCACACTAAGCATCAGAGAATTGTAAAATCCTTCTTTCTTTGTGGCAAACACGAAGAAACTGACCCAAGAGGACTTTCAAGCTTGCCCAACTGTGCTTTATTAGAAACTCGGAGACATAACTAACAACTAAGCACTGAGGGGCTCAGAACTCAGTTTTCACAAATGATCCCCTTTCTCTATTTGTAAATCAGCAGTGATAATTAAGGCTTTCATAAAAACTTCCATCTTCCCTTCTCAAAGCATGTGGTGGTATTACTTTTCCTTGTCTTCAAGTAGTATAACCTATATGACTTACATTCATTTTAAATTAGGAACCAACTGATATGTGGCATTCTGGGGTCATAATGACGAGTTTTCAATTTGAAATATTACCTCTGCCCAGCTCTAAGACTATATGTGCTACTTTTCTCTGCTAGCCTGGTACCTAGGAGACCCCCTCTAACTGTAAGTTCACATTCACAATGAAATTATTTCTCTGCTCAACCACTGAGTTGTTTCTTTTAAAAAATATATATATATATATACATACATATATACATCATATACATATGCACATGAACACACGCTATATGGTCCATAATCCATATATGTGTGTGTGTGTGTGCGCGCACGCACACACTCATATGTACATACATATATACATACCCCAGCTTGTACAGAGGCCAGAGGATAACTTTCTGAAATCAGTTCTCTACTTCTACCATGTGGATTCTGGGAGTGAGACTCAGGTCATCAGGCTTGGAGCCAGGCACCCTCACCCAATGGGCCATCTCACTGGCCTCAAAGTTGTTTCTTACTATAGCACAACCTAACCTAATCTGCCTAATGCAAAACGAAGGTTTGGGAGTGGGGTGGCTAACTTTGTTTGTCGATTTGATGGGATTCATAATCATCGTGAGAACAAATCTCTGGCCAGGTCTATAAGGGATTATCTAGATATGGATAACTGAGGGGGCAAATTTACTCTAATTGTGGACACCACCATTCCATGAGCTGAGGTCAGGGGCTGAGTCATATGCTCTTTGCTTCCTGACGATGCGGCGGTGTAATGTTGCCTGCTATTGCCATAGCTTCTCTTTAGCTTCTTATCCTTGTTGCTGTGATGACATACCAGCCCAAAGTGACATAGAAAAAAGGTTTGTTTTAGCTCACAGCTCCAGGTTGCAGCCCATCTCTATAGGGATGTTACAGTAGCAGGAGACTGAGACGATTGCATTCACAGTCGAGGGCAGAAAGTATTAGACATGAGCATGTCCACTTGCCCTTTCCATTTTATACTGTCCTGATCTTCTGCCCAAGGAATTCTTGATATTCTGCCCACAATTAATATGGGCCTTTACATTACTAATTAGCTTAATCAAGGCAATTCCTCGTAGACATTCTCAGAAGCTAGGCTTAGTCTATATTGTCCCTCATAGTTATGCTTAGAGGCCTGGAGTTAAAGCATTATACTGACTATGATACCGTCTCTGCCTTGGTAATAGCCCAAGGAACTGTCAGTGCACATTCTTGCCTCCTTCCTTAAGTTTACACTGTCGTCTATTCTATCCTAGCAAAAAGACAAGTGAGGGATATAGAGAAGAATCTGTCATTGATTTGAATTCTGATACAGGTAAAGGAAGAATGGGAGTACATAGTGCCCCCAGAGAAGCCTGTCCTCAGAGAATGCCTCCCACCTGTGCGACTTAGTGGGAAAAAAAAATCTGCAAACTGCCAACCATCACAGTTAACAGCTAGAGTTCAGAGCCCTCTTCTTAACCTTAAAAATTAAAAACTGTCCTTTCCTAGTTCCTCAGATTAGTTAGAAGCCGACATGAAAAATATCCAAACATTTGTTCAAGTTCTTAAAGCCTAATCCTACTAGAGTTTCTGTTTTTTTTTAAAAAAAAAAAAATTAGTGTATATTCATTGTGCAAAATAGTCAGTTTCATCGTGACATTTATATACATACATATAACATACTTTATATTCACAGAGTGTCATGATTCTCCCTCATCCCCCTAAAATTCCCTTCTGAAAGTAGGGCACCATCAGGGATTGCTTTTAATACAGACGAATGTGCCTTTATGAGCACTCAGCCCTTCACAATCATGTCTAATATGAATTTTCCATGGCTAGAGACTTCTGACTCAGTCCTGGGTGCAGTTAGTACTCCTGAGCCTAAGGCATATGTGAGTCATAAGTTTTGCTGTTAACACAAAACAGATAACAAACAAAACCCCAAACCATCAATCCAGCATTGGGCAGTAGGTGATAACAGAATGCTCTTAGAAATGCTGAATCCTAGCTTATCAGGAAGCTAAGTTACTGTGCTGGAGTGGAAACGGCTTTCCTAGCATTCACTCACTCATCATCCCATGTAGTAACTGGCCTGATTTCCTTTGTCCAGGTAGCCATACCTCCAACGAGCCATCATGCTGTGAACAAGATGGAATGTGACACCTTTCCCATAGAGGATACGTATGCAGCTCGGGTCTAAGCCAGTCTAAGCTACCACCTCTATCCTAGAACAGAAACTGCATCAAGAATGAAACAAAAGCCAGACCAGCAGGACCAGAGACAGCTTAGTGATGACGAAGAAAACATCTTGCTCTTTCTTGAGAGCTCCTGGAAATGGCCATCTCTCAGACTATGCTAGGACGCACATGGAAATTCGTCAGCAGCCAAATGGACACCTACAGATGAGACCAGACTCACAGTGAGCCTTACTCTGTGGTAAGATAAAGCAGGGCAACACCTCCATTGATGACCTTGTTGAGCCTGAGAATTAAGTTCACCCATTGTTGCATCCTACTTCTAGATTTTCAATTATATGCACCAATATACATATTTTTCTCCCTCCTTTTTTTTTACATGTATTTATACATGTGCCACAGAATAAATGTGGTAAGAGGACAGACAACTCCCAAGAATCTGTCCATTCTTTTCTTCTCCCATGTGGGTTCTGAGACTCAAACTCAGGCCATCAGGCTTGGTAGCAAGTGTCTTTTCTCGTCATCTAAGAGGCCTAATATACATGCTTTTAATGTTTGATTAAAACAACATTTGTTAGAATTCCATTCCTTACATCTGACATAATTGAGAACAGACATTAATAGAATGAGTAGAAACCAGTTGCCTAAAATTCAGATGGAGAACAAAAGTCATAAAACAGTTGCCTATTACAGTGCTGGCTGTGTTGGTTTTATGTCCACTTGACACAAGCTACAGTTGTCTAAAAGGAGGGAACCTCAACTGAGAAAATGCCTCCGTTAAAGATCCAGCTATATAAGGCATTTTCTTAATTAGTGATTGGTGGAGGAGGGCCCAGACCATTGTGAGTTGTGCCATCCCTGGGCTGGTGGTCCTGGTCTGTAAGAAAGAAGGCTGAGCAGATTATGGAGAGCAAGCCAGTAAGCAGCACCCCCTCCATGGTCTCTACATCAGCTCCTGCTTTCAGGTTCCTGCCCTGTTGGAGTTCCTGGCTCACTGCTTTTGATGATGCACTGTTATTTGGACTATGAGAGAAATAAACACCTTTTCTCCCCAAGTTGCTTTTGGTCATGGTGACACATCATAGCAGTTACCCTAACTAGGACATTTGACCAAAGGCTAAGTGCCCTGAAATGACAGAACGTAGAATTCCACAGCACGATGAACAGGATGGTAAATCATAAATATTCTCTTTAGAAGTTTCGAAGACCATCTAAAAGATTATATTGGGGGGCTGGTGAGATGGCTCAGCAGTTAAGAGCACTGACTGCTCTTCTGAAGGTCCTGAGTTAAAATCCCAACAACCACATGGTGGCTCACAACCATCCAAAATGAGATCTCTACTTCTTCTGGGGTGTCTGAAAAACAACTACAATGTACTTACATATAATATATATATATATATATATATATATATATATATATATATATATTTAAAAAGAGATGATATTGTGATTAAGAAGGAATTGAAAGAAAGGAAGGAAAAGAGAGAAAGAAAAGAGGGAAGGAGGTAGGAAGGAAAGGTAACAGAGAGAAAGGAAGAAAAGTTTTAATAATAAATACAGCAAACACTACCCGTTGCTTACTGTACACCAGCAACACCCTAGCCAGATGGCTGATCTACTCACACTTCATAATATTTTTTTAAGATTTATTTATTATTATATGTAAGTACACCGAAGCTGTCTTCAGACACACCAGAAGAGGGCGTCAGATCTCATTACGGATGGTTGTGAGCCACCATGTGTTCGTTGGGATTTGAACTTAAGACCTTCGAAAGAGCAGTCAGTGTTCTTTCCTGCTGAGCCATCTCACTAGCCTCCCTTTTTTTTTTTTTTTTTAAGATTTACATAATATCTTTTTTTTTTCTGAGACAGGGTTTCTCTGTGTAACACTGGCTGTCCTAGAACTCACTCTGTAGACCAGGCTGGCCTCAAACTCAGAAATCCATAAGATTTACATAATATCTTATGGTAATGTTTTATTTATTCCCATTTCAGGAATTGAAGAAGATGAAATTGTCAAAGTAAGCCATATCTTAGTATTGGGTAATAAGATCACAGGTCAAGCCACCAAACTTGATTCCAAGGTGAGCATGGCATCCCAATACTATTGTGGTCTTTCGGGTCCTTTAAGGTTTGTGTAGCAGTACATACCACTGATATAAGGCATTCTTTGGGTATACTCTGGCGCACTCTCTACAATTCAGCAAGAATATTTTGGATGCAGCCAAGTATTCAGATAGGGATGTTTTTGGCCTAGCTAACAGATGAACACTGTTTAAGAATAAATTTTCTAAGGAATTTTCTTAGGTCCACAGATGGGGATCTTCTGCCAGTGACTTGCCCAATTTCCAACTACTTACCTTCTGATATTGCTGGGAATCTAAAGTTTCTTTTCTAGAAATAGATGCTACATTTTGTAAGACTCTGTTGAGCCTTAGCTTACCAGGGACTCCCTGAGTAAACGGGAGCCTGGAATCGATGCAAAAAGCAAGAGGAATTTATTGTTCCAACATGTTGGGGTTGCTCTATACATAAAATCCAGTGAGCCTTTATACAGCTCTCCAGGCAGCAGCCATTAGGCACAATGTGATTGGCAGAACAGTGTGACTTTTAAACTGATTGGTCTATAGGGAATGAGATAGGTGGCCAACAGTAGTGGAATGTGTCTATCTGTACCCGCAGGTGGCCTGTGGTGGATCCCTTCTCCCTGTGGTCTGAGGAATGTAATTAACCCCTCCCTTCCAGAGGTGCTTATGTTCTTTATGACCTTTTGCTTCCAAGAGGGGAGGGGTCCGGTGGAATTTTCTAAAGTTCCTGAGCTGACCTCTTCAATTTCTCCCTCAGTTTTTTCCTAAAGAGAGATGTCACTACAAGTGAAAATGTCTCCATTTGAAAGATATATTTTCGTTGTCTTTTTTATACTTTTGCATAGATAGATAGATAGATAGATAGATGATAGATAGATAGATAGATAGATAGATAGATAGATAAATAGATAGAGATAGAGATAGAGATATAGGATAGTAAAAACATAGCAAATTCAGTTGAACATAATCCAGAGTAAAAGTGAATAAACAGATAGACATAACACACTGAAAACCCTGGTCCTTGAGCTAATGGTGCCTGCTGTTGCCATTGTAAATGTGAAGAGAGCAAGGAGTGGAGAGAGTCTGCATTTGGCTTCTGACAACACGAGGGACGTCTGAAGGCAACTATAAAAAAACATCGCCAAATCCTAAGAAGGCACTCTTCTCAAATCTTCATTTTCCCCATGTTTTCCTTCCTTTCCAAAAAGTCTCTCCCACCCTGCCCCCCTCAAGCTCCAGATCAGATCTCCCTCACCCCAGAAAGCCACACAATAGAGTGGGAAGAAGGGCAAACCCCAGCTTTTGTGTCTTTGTTTTACAAAAGCCAAAGCCAAGCCCTTAGGGAACTAGATTCTCTATTCACACCCTGAAGAGCCAGGATGAAGAAGTTCCCTCAACCTTCCCAAATTCCCTGGGCTTAGAGAAGAAGGGAAGAGGCGGAGGTCTGGAGCCAGTCCCAGGAGCTGAGGGGGGCAGAGTCCCACATTAAGCAGTCCACTCGGAAGGCTGCCAGCCTGGAGAGAGATGGCCACATTGTGCACATTGACAGAAATATAAGCAGCTTCACAAAGATCCCCAAGCTCCCAGCATGACATGAGAACAGCAGAAGACCATTTAAACCAAGGACAGAAATGACAAGCTCTCAGCCTAGCCCATCTCCAGCAAAAACAGAGAACGCACTGTCCCTCCGGCCCCCAGCACTTGGCTCTTCGGAAGATGCCAGAACTGGAGCATAGCCCCAGGGAAGAAGTCAGACAATTCCAAGACAAACTAAAATTCCATCGTTTTATATTGTTGACTTGTTTTTCCATGGACTGAGCAGAGCAGGCAAATTATAATAAGATCTCAAGTTCAGATAAAGAAAGCAAGAGGCCGAATCACTGCTTACAGACCTGAGTGTAGTGTTCAGAATTCAAGGCTACTGCAAGAGAGCAGGGTGAGGTGATCCCTCTGGGGAAGTTTAGGGTCTTCCACACACAGAATAGGACCTAGTGAAACAGAACTCGAACAGAAAGAAGTCAAAAGCAGTCGCGTACTACAGACAGAACCATCTGCTGCCAATCCCCGTGAATCTTCATGGAAAGGGGGTATTTGACATGGGATCCCAAGGGGATGGAAACAGTGGTGTGTACAAGCCAGCATGAACTCGGTGTTGAACCTGAGTATACTCAAGGTCATGATAGGAGGAACACAGGTTTGACAATTGCTATGGGAGGATAAAGAATGACTAGATAAAAGCAGATCACACTTAGAGGTTCCTGAGATCTTGACTCAGAAGTTTGAGTTGAATACCATACTCAGTGTTAAAAAAGAAAAGGTGTCAGAAGTCGGTACCAGGAGTGTGGTTCTAGAGGAGCAGAAGTATAAGAATGAATCTTTTCAAAATCTGCAGTTGGTTTGAAAATCTACCAGCACCTTCACCTACTGAAACCTCTCCAGATTCTCTCCCTCCTGGGAGCTCAGAGAATATTGAAGACCCATGGTTGAAACTATATTTCAAGCTTAAAGAAGGCTAATGCCCCTGATTATCTTGAGTTAGGTGATTCTGTGTACAAAGCTTTCTACAAGATGGGGAAAAAATTGGAAAATGATTTTGTGGGCTGGTTGCTCTTAGGATCTTGGGAAAAACCGATGAAGCAAAAGAAGGAGTTGTGTGATAAAATCGAATGGCTCCAAACACAAGTAAACAACCTAAATTTGCTAAGTATGTCCTTGAAGAGAATCTTCTCTCTTCTCTTCTTCGCCTACTTGCTTTGCGGGACTGAGCAACTGCTAGATCTTTGGACTTCCACTCACAGCTGCTGCTGACCATTGTTGGGAGTTGGACTACAGACTGTAAGTCATCAACAAATTCCTTTACTATATAGAAACTACCATAAGTTCTGTGACTCTAGAGAACCCTGACCAACAACACATAGGCTGGGAAATTTATTTTTACTGAGAATAAAAGATTATCTGTAGTTGGCGTGGTATATTATGACTGGCCAGGAGACTGGGAGTAAAAAGAATGAGTCGGAGGCCATTTCAGTGATTTAAGGAAAGGTGGGATGAAGGTTTAGCTGTGAATCAAAAAGAATGGAAGCACAAGAAACAGTGGGCAGACATGCTCTGAAGAGTGGAATTGGTGTGGTCAGCTGCAGCGATGAGCTACAATTTCACAATAGGCTAATATCTTTGGCCCTGGGAGAGTTCATTCATTCTAAGTCCTGACAGTTGTCCGACATCAAGCTGTATGCTTCGGTTTGCTGTTTTAAAACGTTTGTTCACCTCAGTCTTGATGGGGTTGGGAAAGACTCACAGCATTAAAAACAAATGTGTCATCCTTACAATCTTTTCATTCTTATAGTATTCTTCACGACTGCTTGGTAGTGTCTTCTGACACTTGACATGAACTTGCATGAAGCAACCATGGGGACAAAGGCTTCGGACCATAGCAATAATTGTGAGTGCCTGCATCTCTTAGTCCTTGGAAAGTAAAAGAGCTGATACTAGAACCAAGGTTTGTGCAAAAACTGCTCTTAGAATAGAACACACACACACACACACACACACACGCAAATAAATGAATGTAATAAAATCTACAGTGAATTTATTATAATAATGATAGTAACACAACAATAACGGCGCCGGATGGCACACTCCTTTAATTCCAGCACTTGGGAGGCAGAGGCAGGCAGATTTCTGAGTTCAAGGCCAGCCTGGTCTACAGAGTGAGTTCCAGGACAGCCAGGGCTACACAGAGAAACCCTGTCTTAAAAATCCAAAACAAAGCAAAACAAAACAACAAACAAACAAAAAAACAATAACAGCAACAATCACAAAGCACGCACACCGAGTTGCTTCAGTGGCGTGCATGCAAAGTTTTTCATTTGAAACTTTGAATTTTAAATCTTGACTTTAATACTTAACAATGATGTGGTCTTTGGCAAGGTACTTAGCAGATTTAGTCCTGAGGACTTTGGTGAAAATTAGGAGCAGGAAAGCCTCTTGGCAGGTGAGAGTCTCTGGAGGCTAGAGGATTAGCTTGTTGACTTCCACTTATCACCTTGATTGACCACTCATGTGAAGTAGCAATGGACACCACTGTCTACAGTGGGTCTGTTGTTTGACGTCTCTGCATTTCCATTTCCTCTTTGTCCGTGGAAAGAAATGAGAGCGCCTGCCTCATGGGACTATTTTGGGGATTTAATTGCTATAGAGCGTGTAGTGTTCAGTATAGTGCTTGGTACATTTTAAACAGGCTGCAACGGTTTATTGCGACTACTGTATTATTACTAATGTAAATCTCTCACGTCTAAGAGCAGAGGTTGGCAAACTGTGATCCAGGGACTAACTCCACCCCACAGACAGCTTTTGTAGAGGCTGAGAACAAAGCACTGCTCTAATATTTTTAAAGGATAAAAGCACAATCAAAAGAAGATTCTCATGAAACGTGAATATTTTGCAAAAAAAAAATGCATATTTTATTGTCAGTGATAAAGTTCTGTTATTGTGCACACCATTTGACTCATGTACATACATGTCCATGTGCATACATGTCCATGCCTTATATAAGATTGTTTCTGAGTGACAGAACTCAGAGGTAACAAGTAAAACAGATCCTTAAACCCTAGGTATTTCCTATCCAGCACCGTGCGGGTTGGTCTTGCAGATCCTATTATAAAATGTTTTCAGTAGTACCATGATTTGCTCCTCCATCATTTCCAGGCATTAAAAGAAAAATCAAAATGATTTTTAAAATTCTTGAATGCCAGTGAGCTTCGAGCTGTTAAGAGAGAAAAATTCTCAGTTTTTCCAAGTATTTGGGAATAGCTTTCAAAACACTGTCACCTTTTTTTTTTTTTGTGGGTGATGACAATGTGCCTGACATTAATTCTCCTTCTAATACACAAAGTTAGTGGCAGCTTAGTGCTGCACTGGGGCCAAACCAAACACAGGCCTGCAAAGGCTGTCTGAAGGGAGCCTGCATCAAAACAGAGGCAGAGAGGAAAATGTATTTTCTGTGGAGAGGCGCCAAGCAGTTTTTGGCTGTCACATCATGTCAAGATACATAAATGCCAAGTAAAAGGTTGTCAATCATTGAGATTCTTTATCTATTTGATGACAAAACCCTAGATATTTGGAAACATCTGGCTAATACACTATTTCTTGCTTTGCATCTGGATTTGGTGTTCAGTCTGTTTTGGTTGATGAGAACAGCCAGATATTATCCACTAATACAAAAAAGAAAAAAAAAAAAACCTTCCACTCTCTCATAGAGAAATTTTCTGGTTCTAATTCTTCCGTTTAATATGTGAGTTATTTTCTCCTATTTCCACCTCTATTTTTCACCATATTTTGTCTCTTCCTCCTCCTCCTGCTCTTCCTTCTCCTGTTCCTTCTTTTTCCTCCTCTTCCTGCTACTCCTTCTGTTTTCTTTCTGTCTTTTACTATTTCTTCCACCATAATCTGTCCTGTCAAAACTTTGCAAAAGTATCATCATCTTCTAAGTTCCACCAGGAAGAAAACAGTTTGGGATATACTATTTTAAGCTCTCAATTAAAACCCAGTATTCATGCCTCCAGTGGCAAATAATAAATAAATAGAACGCTTCTTGCTTTCTAGAAGGTGTTGTTTCTGTACAATTCCAGCCCTGATCCTGAGGCAGAATACCTCACAGAAAGGTAACTGTCTCACGGAGAGACAGTTTTTGGTTTATCTATTCACGATTTTCCTATTGCTTTAAACTGATTCTTAACAGGCTGTTCAGTGTTAGAATTGCACATAAAGTCCCTATAACAGAACACAGACAATCCCGGTCCACTTCTTCACAATCACAGTCTTTCTGTGACTTTGGCTCTTTCTCTAGGCATGCTAATGGTCCACACTGGTCCACAGGCTTCTTTTGTAGTAACATAGGCCTTGCCAAGACAAATGCAGGCCTCTCTCCCTGCTCCCCTAAATTTTTGATCGATGCTCTGACTTTATGGAGTCTTGCTGGGCACGCAGCTTTCAGTGCACAGGGCTCCTGTCCGAATCTCTTTTGCACATTCCCAGGGAGTGACTTTTCTCCTCCAAACAACGCTGTGAGGTTAGCGGGAGCCCCAGATCCTATAAACAGGCACAGCAGCTGCAAAACTGTGAATTTTATTGTCTTTCGTTCTAAGCAGCTGACTACATCGTTTTAAGAAAAGGAAGAGCTTCAAAAAGGAAGGGAGATTCTCTGGCTTTTAAATAATTGCTTGTGATAGTTGGGGGAAAGTGTGCTATGTATAGTCTTGCAGATCTCTTCCCAGTTTAAAGTTCGCTATAAGATTTCATCTTCTGGAAAGGAATTATAATTAAAGTGGAAAAATGCTTTGGGTTCTAGATTGATCAGCTTACATGCAATACCTGCCAGATCTTAAAAATCATAAATAAAAAACTGGGAGCAGCAATGAGGGAATAGCAATTACAACCAGTGATGGACAGATCAGGACAATATCATTACAAATAACACTTCAGAAAGGCTTGGGGGGGGGGGTGCCACATTTCCTTAACATGTTAGGGAATAAATCAGGATAATACTGGTGTATCTTTTCCATGGTACTGTTATGGTGTAGCTAGGAAGCATCCCTCCAAAAGGCTCATGTGTGGAGGTCTGGGTCCCCAGCTGGTCTATCTCAAGGTTAGAAGGGAATAGAATTTGAGGAGGTGTTAACCAACAGGGAAATCCCTCAATGGCTATGTGCTTTGAGGACATTGTTGAGGAGTGGTGGGAGGTAGAAAGTGGGGAGGAAGAAAGGGGGGCCTCTTGGGAGGAGGACCTTAGTCACTGGAGCATGCCTCTAAAGGTATCTGGACTCTCGACCTTCCTATTAGTCTCTTGGCTGTCTGGCTGCCATCTGCAGAGCAATCTCCTTCTGCTGGGCCTCTCATCCATTAAGCTTCGTACAGCAAGATAAGCCTCTCTGGGCTCCCAGCACCTGATTGCACTTCTTACCACCTGCCAGAATTCTTTGGATTCGGGAATGAAATACACACACACACACACACACACACACACACACACACACACACAGAAAGAGAGAGAAAGAGAGAGAGAGAGAGAGAGAGAGAGAGAGAGACAGACAGACAGACAGACAGACAGACAGACAGACAGACTTGCAACCTTTACATTTTGATATGCTGTGACTAGCTCAATAGTTGGGCACTTCCAAAACATCTCCAGGGCTAGCACACATTCCCCTCCGATATTCCTGAGTTAACACTTTCTAAATCTATATTTTATCTTTGCTGTCCTGTTTCCTTCTGGGTAGCCCTCCCTTTGCACCTACGTTGCTGGATGATTTCTCTCCTGAAGCTCTTAAATCTAATCTCTCTGATTCCATATGATGGCGATTCTATTCCTTCTCTCCTCTGCATTTTTTTTTTGCCCCAGAATAAAGTCCTGCCTCTCCAGGCAGTGGTGGCAGTGGGCATGCCTTTAATCCCAGCACTTGGGAGGCAGAGGTAGGCAGATTTCTGAGATTAGGGCCAGCCTGGTCTACAAAGTGAGTTCCAGGACAACCAGGGCTATACAGAGAAAACTTGTCTCTGAAAAAAACAAAAACAAGACAAACAAACAAAAAAAGTCCTGTCTCTTTCACCCTACCCAGTCATTGGCCATTGGCTCTTTATTGATTAATCACTAGCCAATTGGGGACAGGGACCCTCAACGTCTGGACATGCAGGTTCCTGTGTGACTTGGGGAGCCAAATTAAGACAAAGCATTAGAACCAGTCCCCAACAGTTTCCTGCTTGCCCTGGACCAGTGATGGAGCCCGATGATCACCAGCAGCAGACCAGGAACAAAAACCCCTGAAGCCAAACCAAAGAAAATTGTCCTTCTTCGGACTCCTTATCTCAGGTATTTGTCACAACAATGAAAAATCTAATCTATCTGAGGTCAAATCTAGTACCCCACACATGGGGGGGGGGGGTTGTAATGTACTCTGAACACTGGGCTGCACTCCAAGACCTAGAAACGACTTTTAATTAGATGAAGAGTAATTATAAACAAGTACCTTACAGCTTTTACACACATATGTGCCCAGGTCTGTGGCATTTCTATGTCTTTTATCTGTGTTGAGGGGGAAAAAAATGAAAATAAAGAAATAGAGCCAAGATCATCTCAGTTCTTATACCAAAGTGTGTGGTCCCTTCAACACAAGCTTCCGGCTCTCCCCGGAGGGAATAAGACAGATGGCATCACCCTCCTTCTTTCTGCCTTCCTTGGCTAACTCAGCATGAAGTCTCAGAGGCAGTTCTGCTCGTTCCTAAACTTCCACCATGAAAGAAATCCCTACAAGTTATATTTTTTTTCCAGAAACATGTGAAGCTTTACCCATCTCCTCAGAAGCTTCCATGAAATTTTTTACTTCCCTCAGAGGAAGCCCAAAAGTTTCGTAGTTAGACGTACAAAGCCCAGGTATCCGACCCACCTGCCTTTGCTGAGTAACAACACAGACCTAAGCTCACCCTGCCATGGGACTTCTGTTTTTTTTTTTTTTTTTCTGGAGAAAGCCTTCAGCCAGGTGAACTCAGTTTACTCAAATGACTTAGGTCCAACCCTCAGTAATCCCCTAAAGAGGGCAACAGAGTGGCTGGCTCTGCTGGAAGCCACCCTTCCAGTCTCTAAAGAGGCCTTGAACCTGGGATTGTCTGAAGAAGCAAGGGTTAGCCCACATTTGGGGGTGGAGCTAATGCCGCCATCACTGGGTTCCTTGGGATAACTCAGAGAGAGACTTGAAAATACCAAACTACTGACTTGGAAGGGAAGTTAATGAGCCGAAGAACACAGGGAAACAGTTCCACTGTAAGAGCTTCCACAAAGAAGAGAGCCCTGCCCACATTTTTATTTTAGCCCAAGGAGACCTTTTGACCTAACAGTAGGATAAATACATTGGTGTTGTTTTGAGATCCTGATACGCGTAATTTGTTACAGCATCCAGAAGAGACTCAACAATGACCCTTGCTTCTAGCTGCTTTCAATCCTCTTGGCCGTCTTTATTTTTCTCCACAGCATTTACCATTAATAGACCTTGCCTTGCTTTCCTGTATTAGTTGCTTATCTGGCGCCTCTAAAGTGATGTAAACTTCATGGGAGAAGAGACTGCTGGGTCCTGGATCTCTCAAAGTGGAGAGTGCAAGCTTTCTTGAACAAATCAAGAAAGCAACGCTTGCTAAACCCAGATCCTGCTACCCCATACGTTAGATGTTACTGGTATGTTTGTGTGTGTGTTTGTGTATTCATGCGCGTATGTATGTGTGTGTTAGTGGAGTATAAGTGAAAAGTAAGTAGGTGTTAATAGCAGCAATAGGCAGACAGTGGCAGTAATGGTGGAAGTTGACCTTGTGCGTTGTAGAGCAGTGACCCTGATTGACAAGAGCCAAAATTCGGCAAATACTTCATAAAGGCTACTGATGTGCTCCACATGAAAATGTTCTCAGAATCGTTCTGAAGTAGTTGTCTCTACCATTCAGCCAAAGCCTTCGCATGAAAGGTCCTACCCACAGAGCAATTACTGAGAATCAAGGTCCATTCACTGATTATATACTTTGACAAATTTCCAGATTTACGTGACTGAAGAAGTCAACCTGGTGTGTGATAACAGTTGCAAGGATACAAACAGATCCCTAGAAATATTTAAATTCTTGGTGTGTTAAGCAGAAGACAATCTCCATAGGATAGAAGAGAGAAAATCTGAGAAACTAATTGGTGCCAGAAATAGACCTTAAAGGATTTACAGACCCAATTAGTAAATTGGGTCTGGGTTGGCAGTTCTGGCTCTAATATAAAGATGTATTTATTTAACCACCTTCAGAGATTCTTTGCACTTAAAAAACAGTAATTTTCTTTAAAATACTAATGACCCTTCAAAGAATCAAAGGATAATCTCTAACTTTCTTCAGCTGCCTGTAGACCATCTCACTATTCTGCTTCCCACAAATGAATCCTTGTGCCAATCAGCGAAACCAGTCGGCATCCTTGGCCCATTCTTCCACGTGCCCACAGTGTGCTCCGTGCTGGCGTTTCTGGTGTAGACATTCTGGATCCCACGTTGTAAGAAACAGCCTCTGTAAAAACAGTATAGTGAGCTACTAGACCAGCGCAGGTGTTGCCTGGGTTTGGGACGTGGGAAGGGAAAAGATAGTATGAGATCAAGACATCTTGGGAGAAGTATAGGAACTCTAAGACAATGGGATGGGGGTCTTAGGAGACAGGGAAGGGTGGGAGGCATGAGGGATCCTAGCAAGACGGTAGGCACCCAAAACCACACTCCAACTTACAGTTTTAGACTTCCGTATTTACAACATGGAGAGTTGTCCTGTATTCTTGTATGAGCTATGCATGTTGACATCTCGAGAGACAGTTTGCCTTTGTGTGATATTTTTTAGTCTCTCAGTTGATCATATTTTGTTTCTTCTTTTCCCCCACTGATAGGTGCTTAAGTTATTTCAACTCTTGTTTTACTCTGGGTATTACAATAGTGCTTCTGTCATCATAAGGAGTGGGAAGTAGTTTTTGCTATTCTTTATCATGGATACACGTGAGAAACACTCTAGGACAGCATCCTAGGAAATGGACAGCGTGTGCCTGGGTTTTCCCAAAGCTCCTGAGTGAGTTCTCATAAATGCATGGGGAGCCAAGTGACCCAAAGGTAGTTCACAGCTTCTTCTATTCTTTTCTCGTTAGGTAGAAGCTTGGGCTCTAAACATAGGCAACACAGCTCACCCATACGGGGTGCCATGAAAGCAAAAGGCAAAGCTTTGTTACATTTATCTTCTGAGATTTTGGTGTTTAATTCCTGTTGCTGCACATAACAAACCAGTGAATACCAAAGCATAGTCCCAGGATCACATAGAGATTGGTGAGAAATCTAAATTCTTTGGCCCCAGCCCCTACCTCTGAACTCAGAAATTGGAGAACTGGAGCTGGGTTTTTTGTTTTTGCTTTTGTTTGTTTGTTTGTTTGTTTTTAACTTGGCCTGTCAAGTGGTTCTGATGTAAACTCGTGCGTGAGAGCCAGCGGTCTAGACCCTTCTGACTAACCACGTGAGTCATACAATGAAGGCTCGAAAATGATAGTTCTTATTACTTGGTCAAGCCACCGGTGACAAGCTAGTTATTGCAACTGAGTAAACAGACTCCTGGTGATAATCCTTGTGATAAAATATGTTGGGCATATTTTATGAATGGAGCCTGATCCCTTTTGCCGTTGGGAAATGAAGATGCTGGTCCTGTTAACACGATCAAGAAACACAGGCTGTGACAATCCAGATGCTAAAGTCAACTTTATGATGGCCATGAAAGTGATATGTGAGCTTCATTGCTGAGATTTGGAAATCATGTCACCAAAGTTTATAAATATTTCACGATCAATTATGCAACCCAGCTGCAGTTTTTCCAAACTGTAGAGCTCAGAAAGTTGAAGTTCTTTGTTTTTAAAATTCTGTTTGCCTGACCCAACCTAGGCCGTGCGTCTGCGCTTGTGATCAGAAGAGCAAGCATGACCTTCTTGGCTGCATACTGAAACGTTACTGTAATTGAGTCATTTGAGCATGTGTGCTTTCTTTTTCCTTGTTCACTGATTCTTTTCAGGACCTCTAATTGAGTGTGTGTGTGCGCACACACACACTCTGGGTAAATTTGTATCAAGGTGCTTATGTGATGCTGAGACAACCTCAGCTGTCAGTCCTCTGAGAAGGGTCATGATCTCTTCTTGTTGGTGTGGTTGTGCTTGTCACTGTGGACACCAGACTTGTGATCTTCTGGAGGAAGTCTCCTGTCTCCACCTCCCATCTTGCTGTAGGAGAGGTGGAACTACAGACCCACACGACCTTGTCCAGCTTTATGTGGGTTCTGGGGACTGAACTCAGCTCCTCACATTTGCTTGGCAAGGACGTTACCCATTGAGTCATCTATCTAATCCCAGAATTTTTTAATGGCCTAAAAATGTTAATTGTTTTATACAGAGCAGAGTGGTGATATAATACTCCCACGCTAGTCTCATTAATAAAATGTGATAATCCATTTTTCTCTTTAAAGTGCTGCATGACATATATTTACTTGTCCTAATTAAAGCGAGCTAAAAATAAACTTTGTCTTAAGGATTTTGGGGCATGCCTGGAGCTTTCTTGGAGATCAGCAAAACTGGATCTAGAAAGTACTTTTCTAAGAATATTACAACCCAAGACAACTTTGAACTCTTAGTTGGAATTTTCAGATATCAAGATATCAAGATTTTTTTCTGGTCTCTACTATTAGGTTTTTGTTTTTTACACTATAGCTCAGCTTCAACCCAGACCCATATTTCTTCTCAAAAACCTTGGAGGGAATCCCCAGCTGACCTCTTTTGTTTTCTATTGCTGTGATAAAACATGAAAGTGACTTGGAGGAGGGAAGAGTTTATCTGGCCTAAGAGTTATAGTTCATTATCAAAGAAAGCAAGGCAGGAACTAAGGGCAGGAACTGCAGCAGACACTATGGAGGAATTCTATTTACTGGAGTAGTGTGGAATAGGCTAGGCCCTCCTCCATCAATCAGCAATCAAAAAAAAATATCCTATAGACATACTTATAGGACATTTAATGAAGACAGTTCTTCAGCTGAGGTTACCTCTATCTAGGTATGTCCAATTGACAGCAAAACCAACCAGGACACACACTAATAATGAACAAATATTTATAAACTCACTTCATTTTTTATATTACCATTCCTTACATTTTTATGCTCCTGTACTGTAGAGTCTCATTACATTTGCAGGATCCATTCATCATTTAACAACCATTTCCCCTTGGTTTTTAACTATTTTTCTACTTTATTTCCTGTGTCTACCCACTCAATGTTGGAGCAGCCACCCCAATACATTTAATGCACGGACTTTTTTTTATGCTTTTACAAAATGCATATTGCTCTTCTGATTGCAAATATTTTTACGTTTGTGATATTAGGCTACATACCCAACTTTCTTTCATGCATTTTATACTTAGCACTGTATCTTTTGATACAAACTTATTATGTACACTATCAATCTGTTTTTGATAACCCTTTTGTTTTCTGATAACCTTTTGTTTTGTTTGGTTTTTTGAGAGGCAAGGATCTCATTAAATAGCCCATCCGGTCCTGAAACTTGATATGTAGACCAGAATAGCTTTGAACTCAGAGATCCTCTTGCCTCTGCCTCCCAGGCGCTGGATTAAAGGAATGTGCCACCACATCTGACAGTTTTAGTTAACTTTTGTGTAATTCCTCATGACCCTCATCCTATAACAAATAAAAGGATTAGGAGCTATAACCAAACAGCTCTAACTTGGTTATAAAGCGCTTGCCTAGCATGTACCAGGCCCAGGGTTTGATCCCCAACATTATAAATAAGCAAACAACAACCCACTCTCCATTACAATGACAAAACATAATAAAAAGTCAGACAAAAAAAAAATTAGACCTTTGTTTCTACAGAGGTTTATTTTGTTTGTTTCTATTTTTGTTCTTTTGGTTGTTTGATTTGGTTTGGCTTTCATTTTTTGTTTGTTTGTTTGTTTTGTTTTGTTTTTTGTTTTTTGGAGACAAAGTTTCTCTGCACAGCCCTGGCTATCCTGAAACTTGCTCTGTAGACTACCTCTGCCTCCCAAGCACTGGGAGTAAAGCAGCAGTACCCAGCAGTCTACCGAGCTTTATTTTAATTGGAGGGCAGATATTTAACAAATAAGTATCCACGGCACACTAAATGACTACCACTTTCTCTTTTTCTTTTTCTTTTTTCTTTTTTTTTGGGGGGTGGTGGTGCAGAGGGAGGCAGGAGACAGCGGGCATTTCTTGAGCGGTTTCTGCTCTATGCCTTCTGCACTGAAGAGAAAACAGGGACTATGCTATATGAGGGAAGCCTGCATTGATTATCTAAGTCTTGTAGAACACAGTGCAGAGTTAAGGTCAGTGGTACATTCCTCAACAGTTTAATGCAGCGGGATGATATGCTGCAATCTGTGTCTTTATTCTGGACACAGGACGAACAGTGAGTTAGAAGGAAGCAAGGGTAGATTCCAAGATTTACGGTAGGACAATGAAAAAGAAGGGTGGTGGCAGTCAAACAGAGAGACAGAACAAAAAGGCTCTTCTGATAGGTTAATTGTGGTGGGGTGGAGCTGAGGAGGAATGGAAGAACCCAGAAGTCTCTAACAGAGAAGGGTGAATGTGAGTTGTGTTTGGGTCAGGTTGCCTAAGCAGGGAGTGTCCGGCAGGAACGGAGCCTCGGACTCTGATTTTGAGAGACAGGCTGGCCGAGGAAGGAACGGTGCACCCGGGAATCACCAATCTGTCCAGAAGGCTTCTGCAAGGTCAGAGGGAAAGGGACCTAAGTCCTTGAAAAGCAATTTGTCTGAAAGTCAGTGTTAAAGAAATGAGGTCTCAAAACAAGACCTCTATATAATTTAGAAGAGAATCAGCTTCTGCATTGTGGCAGGGCAAACTTGGGTGAAAAGAGGGCAGCGTGGTGGACAGAAAGTGTTCATTTTTGTCTGGGGTAAGACCGTGGCAGGCTTTGGCAGAAAATCAGCAAACAGCAACATTTTTCATCATACGTAGTGAAAAGCTGCATTTCCCCTCTTTGTTAAAGGTAAGAAGGCATTTAGAAGAAGACAAATTCTCCATGATAAGTACAATTCAGAAATACGTAAGACAGAGGGAACATAATGAATGAAATAAAGCCAGCTAGTACTCAGGGGTCACTGGAAACCTCCCTCTGCGTTCAAGTCCTGTGTTGAAGTTTCTGCTTAGGTTTGTGGGGAAAGCACATACAAAAGGAGCAGGATGTCCTAACAGGCAAAGGGTAGACAGAAACACATTTGAATATACTATATCCATCCTCAAAATCTTAGCTAAAGTGTGCAAGTGTTTAACATACTTGTTAGTGTGTTGACAGGGTAATATTAATGCCTTGGCACTTTCTGAAATAATATCCTATATGTGATAAGTTTACTGGTTGCATGCTGTTTTAATTTTCCTCTCTGTATGCCCTGAAGGTGGTGGCTCAGAACGCCAACACTCACTTGGGGGTAACAACGCTGCAGGCAGAGTAGCTCAAGAGAGATTCTTCTGCCCAACAGTGTTAGACTCTCAAACCCAAGCTTATATAATGATGTGTTGGGGCTAGAGAAAGAGCTTAGCCATTAAAAGCACTGATTGCTCTTGAGTAGACCTGGATTCCATTTCCAGTACTCACATGGCGCCTCACAAATGGCTGTAACTTAAGATCCTGGGGATCCAACATCTTCTTTTGGCTTCCTCAGGCCCATGAGTACAGGCATACAAGCAGGCAAACCACCCATGAACATGAAAAAATAAAATAAAATAAAACAAATGATGTTATTAATTTGTACATAGGTGATAGTACTTGTAGTAAACATTGCTGGCTTGGGAACTGCGAGGCTTAATATTGATTGTCAATGTCTTACTTAGGGTTTTATTGCTGTGAAGAGATACAATAACCAAGGCAACTCTTTGTTTTGTTTTGTTTTTTTGAGACAGGGTTTCTCTGTTTACCCTGGCTGTCCTGGAACTTACTCTGTAGACCAGGCTGGCCTTGAACTCAGAAATCTACCTGCTTCTGCCTCCCAAGTACTGGGATTAAAGGCGTATGCCACTACTGCCCGGCCCAAGGCAACTCTTATAAAGGCAAACATTTAATTGGGACTGGCTTACAGTTTAGAGGTCTAGCCCATTATCATCATGGCAGGAAGCATAGCAGCATCCAGGCAGGCATGGTGCTGGAGAAGGAGCTGAGAGTTCTACATCTTGATCCAAAGGCAGCCAGGAGGAAATTTGATGTGTTTCACACAGTGTCACTTGAGCATTTAAAAACCTCAAAGCCCTGCCTCCACAGTGACACATTTTCTCTAACAAGGCCACATCTTCTCCAATAACACCACACTTCTTCATAGTGCCACTTCCTATGGCCAAGCATTCAAACACATAACTCTAGGGGATGTGGGGCAAACCTATTCAAGCAACCATAATCAACTTGACAGGACCTAAAAATCACCTAACAGAAGTGCCTCTGGGCAGGTCTGTGAAGGATTACAGACATTAGATTAATCGAGGTAGGGAAGATCCACCTGGATTGCGCGCATCACCTTTTCATAGCTGGGAGTTATAGATGAATAAAAAGGAAAAGGTGAGTTGAGTACTAACATTCGTCTCTCTGCTTCCCGACTGTAGAAACACTGTGCCTGCCTCAAGATTTTGCTGCTTTGAGGTTCCCTCCATGATGGGCTGAACCCATGATCTATAAGTCTAAATAAACTTTGTTCCTTGAGTCGCTTTCATCAGGGTATTTTGTTGCAGCAAAAGGAAAAGTAAGTAATGGAGAGCTTCCACATTTCGTGCTGGCCCACTATTAACATGGTGACGGGGCATGGGAAGACTTATTAAACTCATCTTCCCATCTGCAGAGTTCTGCTAGTTATTCAGGACTCTGGCCTCATTCTACAATCCCTGGCTGTGATGAATTGGATAGGAGGTAATATCAACATATCTCAAATTGACTTATTGGTAGATGTATTGGTTTAATAACTGAAAACTCTTGGCAGCCTACTTGATGGTATCATCTAAGAAATAGAAAAAAGAAAAAGGAGGCTTCCAAGTGAATATACATTTTGGTTAACCTTTAGGGAAAAAAAAATTAAAATCAAAACCTTGAAACCAAAGATCAAACCTTCTGGATTGATAGAGCCTGGCTCTCAAATTGGATCACAGCTTCAGCTGAGCTCTTTGACTGGCAGCCCTTTGTTATTAATCCCAAGTTTTTCAACTCCACAATGGTGATCCTGAATCCGAGGTGATGGGGAATCAAATCCACCTGGGTCCACAGCCTCTCACACTGTTGTAGGACTTAGGACTTCTGCCAGCTTTGCTTCTGTTGTTAGATCCATTTTGCTCAGTGTGAAAAAAACGTTTGTATGTGTGGGGATAGGACAGTAAGCAGAAATGCGTGTGTGAGAGAGGGGGCGGGGGTGATTTGGGGGAGGGGTGATAGAGAGGTTGAGAGAATAAGAGATGTAGAGAGGCACAGGTATAGAGATAGATTCGCCAGTGACTATGTGACCACAGCCAGTTAAAGCATCAAAGTTCAGGTACTGTTCCTGAAGCAAAGGGATGGATGCTGAGCCCTTTCCTGTGTTGTTGTGGTTTTCTTACCAAGAAATCTTAGTTCTGAGGCACCATCTTCTGAAGTCTTTACATCAACAAAAGTCTTGGACTGATGCTAGCCAAAGCTGACAGTGCAGTGATAGAGCTGGTCTATTTATGCATGACTGGTGGCATCATTACTGGGCACAAGGCTTTGGAAAGTTATTGATCGATTTTGATCAATAGTCATAAAATGTACTTCTGTTTGATGACTCAGTGATCCCCCGAAGGAGTCACTGCAGGGGAATAACTCAAATTTAAAAATTCATGCATGTAAAAAATGTTTATTCAACAGTATCTATGCTAACAAGTCAGAAATGGTCTAGATGCCAACCGTGAGGGAATAAATAAGTAAATTATAGCATAACAATTGAATGAAATATTGAATACTCATTAAAGGGCAATTATGAGGAGTATATAACAAGCATGCTAAGTGGAAATAGCTATCTACAAAAGTATACACACCCTTTGATAGCACAAAATGTGTAAGTGCCAAATCCAACAGGCTCTAGGGATGGACCTGAGTGGAGGTGCCAAAGACAAGGAGAAATGATAAATGGATGCACAGAAAGGCTAGAACCCGGTAGTCTGAGTTCTCTGATAGAGAAACCATCGCAGCACAGAAGCTCAGCATGGCTACTATAGAGAGTTGATTATATATGGGGTTATTTTATACAGCTGAACAAGCAGGTAGGCTTATTACATCCAATAAATACACAGATGGGGTTTATATGTTTATGCCGATATACAGTCGGATCAAGGAGTCAGGTTCAGTTCATCTAGGTAGGAACAGACTGGTGGGAGAGGCACTCTTCAGGCTATAAGCGTCCCAGAGGGAGAAAGCTATGGTGAACATTTTCTGCGCACACCGTTAAAATCCACAGATGGAAGGGAAGGGTTTGCCATTTTTGCCTCTGGGTCTGAGGCTACGATCTTTGATGTGGGCATGTCTTTGTCAACAACACACATCCTCTCAGGATTTGAGTCACTCAGGGCTTCCTCTGGTCCTCACATATAAGAATATAGCTGAACCTCTGAAAGGAGTATGTAAGAATAACACCCATATGGGTGGAAGATGGTTATGATGGGGAAATTGTTTCTCTTTCGATTTCTTACAATATTGGTAAAATAGTAAATTATAACAAACATTTTTTTAACAAGAAATTTCTATGACTAAAGAAGGATTGCCTCAACTTCTTTGTAGGGAGTGTTTTAAGGATTAATGAGGTGTGTCTAAAATGTTTAGGAAATGTCTGCCACATACTGAAGAAGCAGTAAATACTGGCCATCAATATTGAGATAACACACAAAACATATCCCATATACCCATGGTAGGGAGTGGCTGTTTTACTGGAGTCTTTTCTAGTGATAAGAGAGAGTGAGTTCTCCTTACTATACACCTCCCTATCAATCACACTCCCTTATTCTACTGCTGTGATCTCTAGGGATTCCTGTTGGAAGCATGGCATTTCTAGGGAGTCTTTGTCACAAGATTTATTGTCTGGCCTTAGACCTGAAGGGCAGTCCTCTTGGAAAGTATTACTGGAAGGATCAGAAAGCATGGTAGATGTCTGTCAGAGCCTTAATTAATGTTGTCCGGTTGGGGGAATGGCATGGAAAAGGGTGGTTGAAGAAAGAAGAGAAGAGAGGAAGAGAGAAGAGAAAGTTGAGTTTTTTACAGTTAACCACATGAGTAATCCATGAATTACTCCCTTTTTACAATCTGAGAACATGAGAGCTATCATCTCAGCTCAGCCTAAAATCTTCTGGGACAGCTATCTTAGCCTGTTCGAGCTAGCATAACAAAATTCCAGACCAGAAGCCCCAATCAACAGAAATATATTTTCTCCCATGTCTATAGGTTGCAAAGTCTAAGATCAAGGCTCCCACAGGATTTGGTGTCTAGTGAAGGCTCCTGTTTTGGTTCACAGTCTGCACTCTCCTCGGTCTGCCCTGTGCGTCCCTTCCTTGGTACACACTGAGGGAAGAGGAATCAAAAGATAGAGAGAGATCCATAATGTAAAGGCAAAGACCCCATCGAATCTGCCCCCACTTCTATCCCTTCTGGCTTCACTAAACTGAATTACTTCCATATTCCAAATGCAGCCATTTAGGGGTTAAGCCTTGTGATGTGACATTATTCTGGAAAGATGAGAACATGTATGAACAAGTGTCAACTCACCTCAAATTAGGAACCAAAGGCAGACCACTTTAAAGATGCCACCAAAGTCCAATTTGGTGAACCAATGAGTTTTATGAGGGTTACTTGCAGAAACATGGGTGAGGGGCTACATATAGGACTGGAAATGACTCAAACAAACAAATTGTATCCCCAAAAGCTTACCCTAGCATGAATGACAGCTCATGAAAGCTGAAAACCTGAAGCTCACTGCACAGCCTGCAGGCTGCTCAACAGCTTGGATCATGTCTTTGCATATAGTCCAGTTGATGGAAGCCTCTTGTAGCCAACTTGGATTGTGTGGAAATGTCTGTCATCAGTCCGTATTGCTTATCTATGCTTGTAGAGGGAAGGCCTAGAGTATCCGGTCAGGTTTGTGGGCTTGTGAAGCTCTGAGTTGTTTCCTTTCTGAGCCCTCAGAAGCCTGATGTTAGAACATCCTAGACCTTAACACATTTCCCATAGAGTAGAGCATTCTACCTAGGAGAATATGCTGTACACGTCTATACAGATGTATTTGGAAGGACCCAAATGTTTAGTTTATAGTAACACCCTCTCCAGTATGACTTCTGTTATCATTCTTGTTTTGTGGTTGTTGTTTTCATTTTGATTTTTGAGATAGGGTTTCTCTGTGCAGCTCTGACTACCCTGGAGTCACAGAGGTCCACCTGCCTCTGCCTGTGAAGGTCTGGGATCAAAGACCTGTGCCACTATTGCCCAGTTTCTATTACATTCTTAGGTACAGATTTTTCCTAAAAATAAATATATATATAGTCATTGCTTTTTATGGAATTATTTTCGCTCTGGGGAGTTTTAAAAATCTTCCTGTGAATAGACTTTCTTCCTTGTAAAATACATATCTTGATGAGTTTTCATAGAATATTGATTTAAAAATTTTAAGATAATGTTTTTAGTCTTTGAGATGACTTTTAAAATTTAACTGTTGCATAATATTTTAAAATATGATCATCACACTGACTTAACTATTTACACCATATTACTAAATATTCATGTGTAAACTCTTTTTTACAGTTGCAAACAATTAGGCGATGAGAGACTTCACTTATGCTTCTTAGTGTAAAATGTGATTGCTTCTCAAAGTGAGATGATAGAATATTTACATTATGAATCTTAACAGAGACTGCTGCAATGTTGTCCAAAATGGCTGCACTGGACTAAAAGCCTTTCAAGGAGGCTCCTTATGCACCCTTGCCAACAATGATATTTTCAAACATTAGCATTCCTTTACTATCTGATGAGTACAAAAAAGAAAGTTATTTTACTGCTTAAACCTGTATTTTTCTGAGTGGTATTGCAATACAGTGTGTTCTGGGCTATGTTGGCCAACCACATTCCTAAGTTCTAACTTTGTATCTCATTTGTTCATTTTATTTCTAGCATTAAACAGAAAAAAAATCTTCTTACCCAGTCTCTATAACTTCCTACATGTTAAGCCTTTGTTAATTGGGTCCTAAATACATCCTCCCAGTCTGCCACCACCCTTCTTATTACAGTTATGGTGTATTTTGACTTAGAAAGTGTGAATTTTGGAAACAGCCAAATTTTCTGATATTTTTGCTTTTATGGTCTTTGCTTTCCATGTCTTCAAAAGGTGCCTTCTGTCCCAAGGTCAAAACTGTGTTCTTCCCAAGTGGTACTGAGTGGCTCAGGGCTTTAATCCCAGCACTTGGGAGGAAGAGGCAGGCAAACCTGTGAGTTTGAGGCCAGCCTAGTATCTACAAAGTGACCGCCAAAGCTACACAGAGAAACTTTGTCTCAAAAACAATAGCAAAAAAGCAAAACAAAACAAAACAAAACAATCCCCCCTCAAAAATCAATCAATAAATCAAGCAATCAAACAAAAATCTGTGTTCTCTAACAAACAGGAGAACACAGATGAGGACATGTTCAGAACATATATAACATATATGAGAGCGCTGTCACATTCCACTTTCATTTTAGATATATCACTGCCCTGGAATTTAGTTTTCAAAGTACTAAGTGCCAAGAACTCACATTGATTTTTTTTTTCTTAATTGACTGTTAGTTGTCCAGTGGGGAAAAGCGACATGTTGGAACCTCAGTCTGAAAATGGAGATTCCTCTTGATAACTCACTGCCTTTGGACCACTGCATGCCTGCCTCTCTCTGAACCAACCCAGATGACAGCGACATCAGTGGTTCTCAACCTTCCTAAGGCTGTTATCCTTTAATACAGTGTTGTGGTGACCCCCAACCATAAAATCATTTTCATTCCTACTTCATAACTGTAGTTTTGCTACTGTTATGAATTGTAATGTAGATATCTGATGGGCATGATGGCTGACATGTGACCCCCAAGGGGGTCATGACCTACAGGTTGAATTGAGAACCACTGGTCTAAGGTTTTCTCATTCTCCATATAACAAACACACGTTGTCAGTGTCATTTTAGCAAGATCAAACACTAAACTTGAATCAAAGCTTACTTTTTAACAAAGATCCCTCTCGAAAGCCAATCATCTTCTCTACAAATCTGATTACCAACCTCTGGTTTTTTATCTCTTTTATAATTAAAATTTTCCTATTATTTGGTTTTTGGTTGAACGAGCCCATATTTGAAGGTAGGCAATTTGCTGACATTGTGCTCAGGAAAGATTTTCTGTAACGTTAGATGCCTCCAGGCCTCCAGAACCACCTTCTATTCTGTTAAATTACAAGCAACATTAAACTCCATGTGCCACCAAGATATTTTGGACTCCTGTGTC
>NW_022196895.1:43303954-43305026 GCF_008632895.1 Mastomys coucha | reverse complement strand
AAAAAAAAAAAGAAGAGATAAGGGACATTTTAGGCACTGATGCTTCTGCCCTAACATACTTCAATTAGGGTTGGTGCTCATGGATGGCCTGATTCATTTTTAGACACTAAACTTTGGCCAAGCCGCCTTAATACGCAGGGACCTCATTTGCTTTGTCTGTTGAAGAGGGGTAATGAAAATACTTACATTTTAGAGTCATTTTAATATCTAAGTGGATCAATGCCTCCCAAAGATTCTAGAAAGAATCCCCAGGGGCTGGAGAGGTGGCTCAGTGGTTAAGAGCACTGACTGATCTTCTGGAGGTCCTGAGTTCAAATCCCAGCAACCACATGGTGGCTCACAACCATCCATAATGAGATCTGACATCCTCTTCTGGAGTGTCTGAAGACAGCTACAGTGTACTCACATATAATAAATAAATAAATGAATAAATCTTTAAAAAAAAAAAAAAGAATCCCCAGGACTGTTTCCAGTGTTGGGGCGAATTTCAATCGGTGGGGTGCTGATTTAATAGTCTTACTTTTGTCTGTTAAAATCTTTGCACCTTTTAAGATTATCTATTATCGGTGTGTGTGAGTACCTGTATGCCCGTGTCTCTGCGTGTGTTCAAGTAGAGTCTTTGTCCCAAATTTATTGATAAAGAAAGTTGAGAGACGTCTTTCTGAAGACTATTGTGATTCCAAACACCCAGTATATTTCCAAAGAAAAGTGAATCTCTCGTACACAGGCCAGGCCGGCTCAGGCCTGAGTTATGAAAGGGATCTAGAAGATTCCGATACACTTAATGGAGATACTGTAAATGTCCCAGTGAAGCTTCTAGAACATGTCTCCTGGGTTTAGAGACTAAAGTACTTTTGATGGGCAGCACTCTGGTGATTTCTGGTGTGTTGCTTCAGGAAAAACCAGGCCTCAGGGTTGTCTAGGCCTGCTGCGGTTTTTTTTCCAGGTCTTAAGCCTGTGCCATTTGCCTCACATGTTATCTTTCTCACTGATCAGACTACATTCCTCCTGACAGCAATCTTTCTTCCTCTTCCATTTTCCCTTCCTCATCCTTCCCTTTATTTTCTTCCTC
>NW_022196895.1:43293480-43303944 GCF_008632895.1 Mastomys coucha | reverse complement strand
AGAACCTGGGAAAAACACTTGAGGTGTTGGAGGAAGATAATGATCTGCAGGCCAGGACCAGAGAGTCCTCAACTGAATCATTATCATCTGCTAATTGACTTTCCATCTCTAGAGCTCTGAGAAAATACATCTTGGTTCTTCTACCCAGGTAGTCTGTGGCGTTTTGCTTTGGTAGACTTAACTGACGAGCACAGATGTCTGGATGCAGGTTTTAATGTAACACTAAAATCCTACTCTGGCCTGTGGACGTGAAGGGCTGAAGCAGACATCAGCTGGAGAGCTAAGACATACCTGCTCATCTAGCGCAAGCCTTCTCCTTCCTAACCCCCTCTCTTGGGTGTCCACAGGGCCAGAAGGCGGTGAACTTTTGAGGTTTTTTTTTTTTCCTCACCTATCAAACCTATAACATAGACAGGTTAGCAAAAGAAAGACATTAACTGAAGCTTTATGTGGCAGGGCAGCCTTCAGAAATAAAGATCCAGAGACCCAGCAAAAGCTCTATTTTTATGTTAGGTCCTGAGAATCTGTATAGGATGGAGAATGAAATTGCATAAAACCTAAGGATAATGGACCAAGGGAAAAGCCAGTTGGGTCTGCTTCTTCTGATTCTTCTTGGGATCTCTGTGTGACATTCCTTCTCCCTGAGCTAAGGAGGGTCTTAGATTGCCTATCAGGCAGGTAGGTTAGAGAATTATTTTATGGCCAGTTCACACACAGAGGGAAGGAAGCCAAAGTGTTTTTTTTCTAGGTTTTATGGCAGGCTTTGGGAAGGAGGGATTCTGGTTTTCAAGGTATAGTCTTAGGGAAGAGGAATTTTCATTTCCATGGCTTGACCTGACCTGAAAGGAAGCAAGATAGAGCCAGGAAAAACTTGCTTCTGACAAAGCTCCCCTGTCTTATAGTCCAAAGTACTCGCCATGCTAGGGGCCTAGACTTTGATTTCCCGACTCCTGAGTCCTAACCCCGTCCATTCTTATTCTCATGAGTAAACAGTAGCGACCTTCCCAAAGCAAATTATTTTGAAAATAGAACTGACATTGTGTACTCGAACATTAGACCAAGACACTTCATTTGAGAAAGTGCTATGCTTGAAGGCGTTTCTTGACTTGAAGCTGCACACTTTCTTTAAACATTACCTAATATGTAGTATAGGTACTTATCAGCCTGGCTATGACTGGCAAATTATGTTTATACACTCATTTGCTCAACAAAAGTTTAACACAAATACTAGATGTGTCAGTCACTGCTCTTTTTGCCAGGGACCTGACAAGTGGCAGTGAGCCAGTTTTTTGCTTTATTTCTTGTTCTTCTGATTGTTTGGTTTGGCTTTAGGAGGACAGGGTATACTGCCCTGGATGACCTGAAAGTCCATATGCAGACCAGGGTAGTTGAAAACTCTAGTGTCATTTTTTTTTTCTTGACCTGATGGAACTCATGGCATACTAGCAGGGAACAGACAGTAAACAAATAAACAAGCGAATGTGTAAAGTCCGATGTCAAGGAAAGCTACAAGAGCGGGAATGGTGGAGGTAGTAGAGGGGATTGTGAAACCATTATTTTTGTATCAAGCCATGAGTCCTTGCTGACCAAGCCTTGAGGGAGGATCTACAGAAGATGATGAGGCCTCCTAAGGACATAAAATTTGAGGAAGAGGGAAGAAAAGCCTAAGGTGCATAGGTGCAGGGTGCAAGTAGGTCAAAGTGGAGTAAGCAGTAAGGAGAGAAGGAGGGAATGAGGCTAGACAATTGGGAGAAAGGTCAGGTAGTATAGGCTGCAGAATTTACACCGAAGGAAGCAGGAACAACAACAACAACAAAAACCTGGATGGTTTTCAGCATCGAGGGGATATGATTTTAATGATTGGATTGAAGAGTCATATTGATGCTATTGGGAATTAGCTGTAGGCAAGTGAGATCAGCCATAGTGCATAGGTGGACATACTGCTGGGTGCTCTGATGAAGATGAAGATGCTGGCGACTTGGAGACATGCTGTAATGACGGAAAAGAGGCACGCTATGCTAAAACTCTGCATCAAGTTTAAAGGCAGCCCACAGAATTTGCTGGTGAATAGTATGTAACAGATGAGAATGGGAGCTGGGGGTGGTGCTAGGCTAGGTAGCCAAAGGACAGCATCAGTAGTTGAGGTGTGGACTCCATATATAGAGCGTGATTCCTGGCCCACCGAACTAAGTACAATGTTCTTATACCTTGAGTTTACAAGAATGATAGCAGTTAAGAGAAAACAAAACAAAACACAACAATAACAACAAGAAGAAGAACAACAAAACCCTAAACTAAGGACTGTCTTGACTAGGAAATTAAGAAACAAGGAGGGAGGGCTGGCAAGAGGGCTCAGTGGATAAGAGCACTGACTGCTCTTCTGAGGGTCCTGAGGTCGGATCCTAGCAACCACATGGTGGCTCACAACCATCTGTAATGAGATCTGACGCCCTCTTCTGGTGCGTCTGGAGACAGCTACAGTGTATTACACCAGAGCAATCGGGGCAGAGCGAGCCTGGGTTCAATTCCCAGCAGCCACATGATGGCTCATGGCCATCTGTATAGCTACAATGTACTCATACACATAAAAAAAAAAATCTTTAAAAAACAAAAGAAACAAGGAGGGAAATTCCTTAAAGCAAGAGACTATACACACACACACACACACACACACACACACACACACATATATAAGCCAAGCCCTGGGCTATCATGATGCAAACATTTGAAGAGAGGGAGCACGGCTGAGGAGAACCCTGGGCTAGGGACTTTTCAAAAGTTGGCTTCACCAGGATAAATGCCTTTAAAGGGTGGCTTGTAAAAGGAAATGACTAAGTTGTTTTGAGGCAGGCAAAGAAAGGGCAAGGGTGCGGTATCCACGGCCTTTTCGTTCATCACTAATACAGGGCGCACCACCATAACCTTTATGAAAACAGGTATGTAGATTTCAGTTCAGCCGCTAAGCTATAGCATTCTCATTTCAGTTAGTGACTAAGGGGAGTAGGAATCAGAGAGGAGGTCCTAGTGGCTGGATTATTTGAATCTCTCCGGGGGGTATACTAAATTACGCAGTACTAGTTACACTCAATTTCAACCTACAGCTTTTATCTGGAAGCACTTATATCTTGCTAGTTAAATGTCATCAGTGTTTTATAGAACAATTAACTAGAGACGTCTCTTGAGTACAAAAATCTCAAGTAAAGTTAATGAACATATTCTTATATTTTACAGTTATGCAGACTTAGGGTAATTTTCCTAATCATATATTCAATAGAATTATTTTTATATAGTTCAAATCTAAACATAATTTTTAAATTTTTATTTACTTGTTTATTTATTTGTGTGTATAAGGGTCTGTGGGCACATGTGTGGATGTCAGAAGACAACTTTTGGGGTCAGTTCTCCCTTTCCACTATTGTGGCTTCAGGATCAGGTTGACGGCAGGTGCCCTCACCTGCTAAGCTATCTTACCAGTCCCAGGTATATAACTTGTAAAGTATACTCGTTGTTATCCACAATTACCTACCATAAGTTTAGACGTGTGACACAGCCATCTCCTGTTGTACAGTTTTCATGTTACGTCAAGGCTCATACCAGGTTGCTGCCATGTTTCTAGTTATGAAATGACTCTTAAACATACATTCATCAAAAAGAGCCTGGGAACATCCCTCAGCTGATACCAGTGCAGTTTCCCAGTGTAATCTAAAAACTAAAATTGGGACAACTTGAAGCGTAAATTTTGCACTGCACATGTACAGGCCAGAATAATTCCCTCTTCTAGCTGGGCCTATGAAGCGAAGGCCTTGTGGAGAGTCTCATAAACAAGTATATTTCAGTTTTCATCATTCCTCTGGCCTAATGGCAAATTACAAAGTGGTATTTAATCAATCTATATATCTAATTTTGAGTAGGATAGGTTACACTTAGGTAATTACATTTTAAAACTCCTACCCAAGTAGCTACCTAAAACTCCTACCCAAGTAGCTACCGTTAAGTCTTAATATTAGGAAGAAGGGCGATAACAAGTTTAGGCTGGAAAAAAAAAACAGACAATCTTTGTTCTATATCATGTAACAAATGAATTCAACTGCATCTAAAGGCCTTTTGTGAGGCAAAAAAAATAGATTTGTACGTTCTGGTTTGCTTAGCGTGCATTGTTCATTCATTATCTTATTTCTAATCTACCATTCTCTTAATCTTGCAAACAATAATTTGATATGCGGAGTGAATGGAGGAAGGCTTTGCTGTGGTACAGTGGATTGATTGTTGTGCTCTGGGGGAGGCAGCAGGGTGCAACTATTCACAGAGGGGCAGACAGTAAATCACTGTTAGCAAAACTCACTTGCATCATACCCGGTGGACTCAAATCTCAGCTTTGCCTCCTGCCATCCGTCTCTTACGAGTTATGTTTCTCGTTGCTTCCTAGTCCCAAGCATCTTTTCATATTTACTCCCCACTTATGTCTCTAAGGCCTTTCCCCCCGCTATTCAATCAAAAATGCCAGACACTGTAAGGTGGCAGTTATATGTCTGGGGTGGCCTTTATTCATCTTTAGATCTAGAATCACAGAAAAAGAAGGGTATATTGCTTTCTGGTGTTTCTTTTTCTTTATCATTTTAAAATGCTGCTCTTTTACCCAATGAACTATTCTTTATATTACCGAATCCTTGAAGAGGAACTCAACTGCTTTTTACTAGGTCAACCTTTCCTTTATGAATGGAGTTCTTGCTGTCTGCTAGGTGCTGGAAATAAGAGAGAAAATTCGAGACCGTGCTAGGGCTTAAGGCTTCTAGTCAAACAGGAAAGAGAAGCATTGAACACACCGTCCAGTAGGGTCTCAACTCTGGCTGTGATATAATCAGATACGGCTGGATTTGACTATGAAGTAAACTTACAGAGTCCTTTGGGAATGAATAAATAATGAGACGAGTGTGTGTGTGTGTGTGTGTGTGTGTGTGTTAGAGAGAGAGAAAGAGAGAAAGAGAGAGAGAGAGGTGTGGGGGGGGGTAAGTTTCTTGAAAAGGATATTTGACGCAGGTACCTGAAGGATGAGTAGAGGGCTTGCCAGGAAGAAGGGGAAGCGAAGTAGCAGGCAGAAGTATGTAGACAGGCCTTGCATAAAAAGGGAGAGTCTAGCTTTTTAGAAACACACACACACACACACACAATTTGCTATGTGGGTCCTGGGAACCAATCGTGGATCCTCTGGAAGAATGGCAAGTGCCCTTAACCACTGAGCCATCTCTCCTGCCAGAAAATTAAACTATGTAACCACGTCTTATTTCTAAAAGAGAGAGGGGGGAGGGGGGAGAGGAAAAGATTGAAAACACATATGACAAAATTTTAAACAAATGTTAATTTTGAGTAGTAAAAGATGTTAGTTATAGTTCTGTATCTTTTGGTTTTCTTTCTATTTTTTTTTTTAAGGAAAGAGAAGTAGGAAGAGAAGCAGGGGACTGACCAGCACCGTGTCCCAGGAGGCAAGAGCAGAAAGTACTTCCGTCTCCCAAGGAGAAATAACTATTTCCACTCTGCTGGGAATCCAAATGAAACGAAAACCTTAAAATACCCACTGCATTGGATGTAACTGACGAATTTAGGGAAAGACTTGTTGAGGGATTGCCAAAAATAGTGGGTAAAATTAGTACCACACTCTCATCAATAGATAGGTCATGCCGGCATAATTAATCAGAGAAACACTTGAACTAAAACACCCAAGCACCGTACAATACACGTTTTCAGAAAACCATGAGCTTTCTCTATACTGCATTAGGATACAGATGCTGAAGGAGAAAATGAACAAATGGGTAAGGTGATCTTCAACTATATTTGACAACACTTGCTTTTGGAAGAGAGGAAAGTGAAAGGTGACGTAAAGGAATAGAGAGCCCATGGACAGCTTACTTCTAAGTTGACAGACAATGTTTCCATATTGACGGGGAGATGCAGGGAAGGGACTAAAATCAACTGGGCTGAATTTTGGAAAACAGATCAACAATGCAGAACATGGCAAGAGACTGGCTTTGTGTTGTGAGAAATACTTCCGCCACATAAGAGAAATGAGGACAGGAGCAAGCGTATCCCAATAAGTTGCACAGAGGGAGGGCCTGCATCATCCAGCCATGGCCAGCCTCATGCAACTGGATGACTAATAGTCCCAATCTGACTCCCGACAGCCTGGAAGATTCCTGAAGCATTTCGGGTCTTCAATCCACGTTGGAAGGCTGAAGACCCTGAGCCTAGTGTTATGGAGGGATGGCAGCAGCAGCAGCAGCAGCAGCAGCAGATACAGCAGATGCAGATGCACTCACCATCAAAAGGCAAAGACAGTTAGACCAAGGATACTGATTTCTTTTCAGAGTTGTTCATATTTGGGTCAACTGTAGATGCCACCCTCACAAACCTGTATAAAGGTTTCTTTCTCTCTGTCTCTTTCTGTCTCTCTCTGTCTCTGTCTCTCTCTCTCTGGTTTTTCGAGACAGGGTTTCTCTGTGTAGCCCTGGCTGCCCTGGAACTCACTCTGTAGACCAGGCTGGCCTCGAACTCAGAAATCTGCCTGCCTCTGCTTCCCAAGTGCTGGGATTAAAGGCTACACCACCACTGCCCAGCAAAGGTTTATCTCTTAGTTACTTCTAGATTCCACCAAATTGACAGTCAAGGTTAGCCAGTATGATTGTCATACAGCTGTCCAGTGAAAGAGCAGAGAAGGCTGATATTAATATAATTCAGGGCTGGCTAATGAGTTAGGGACTGACAGAGCAGTCAAGGAACTGGAGAGGAGGAGGGGAAGAGGAGAGGAAAGGAGAGAGGGAGAGAAAACGGAAGAGGGGAAGGAGGAGGGGGAGGAAGAAGAGGAGGAGCAGAGAAGGAGACTGAGTCCTGGAGAAAACAAGGTTTCAGAACATACCCAGGTGGCAGTGTCCCAGTGGTTCTGTGAGGCTGCACATTAGAATTGTCTGGGGAGGTTCAACAAAAACCCAGGCCCAGGTCCCATCCCCCCACATGAAAACCTTAAATCTTTGGCATTTGAGCATTCACCTCCTTCAAGGCGCTCCCTGGGGGTTCTAATAGCAAAAGGATTTTGAAACCACAGATTTAAACGGAAAAGAGGTTTGGATAAGACACGTGGGATAGGGGCAGGTTTCTCATCCCCAAACTGGGCTCTCCAGGCTCCCCCAGCGTTTCATACCCACAGGGTCAGAAGAGCCAGCTAGCAGCCCTTTCTCCCAGGCCTTTCATTTTAAAGCAGCAGAGTTTCTCATCAAATGTCTAGGTATGTTCTTTAAAGGCATGCAGGGTGTGCTTACCTTTTTTAGTCTCCTTTCACACACACAACTCCTCCCCACCCCCACCCCCAAACCTTTTTAGGTAATCTGAAGGTCAGGTCACGTAAGCATCTCTTGAAGAAAGTCACTCCAGGTAGCTTCTAACCCTGACCTAATTCTTGACAGGAAGCCACCTCTTTCCTCTGGGCCTCCGTCTGACCCCAATAAAATGTGACCTTAGGACTCATGTGGACGATGACAGATATGCTTGCTAATGCTTACGAGGCAGTGAGTGTACTAGATTCTCTGTTCCTACTGGCTAGTCCACTACATTCCTGAGACGTGAGTAAATGAGGAACCCCCGGGACAGGTAAGTCACCCGTGGCTCCAGAAACACTCTGCCCCATGCCAACTAAACTCTAAAATGAGCTAAGTTTTTAAAATCTAACATTCTGTGGTTCTTTCCTTTCATTGGTTTTTCCTCTTGACTATCAGGGTAAATTGCAGACTCTAAGAGCTTTGGAGGGGCAGCGATTTTGTCGAAAAGTTAAATTTTAGCTTTTGGGAGAATCTGAGGCTCTGAAAGGGAAATGGTATCACGAGGTTTATAGGGTTGGCTTTTCTTCCTAGTTCCTGGAGCATCTTCTCTCTTTTTAGGTGTAAAAGTAGTATCACGTGACCAGGACATCGGGCGCGTAATTGGATAGTGAGTGAGCCCTTAGGAGCTAATGATTGCCAGAAAGATTCTGGGTGGTATTTCTTTACCGTCAGAAGTAAGTTCAAAATTTCCCTCTTGTATCCCACAATTTTAAATTAGGTAAATTTAATCTCTCTCCTCATGGCTCGGTGTTACTACAAGTTAAACATGCAAGTATTAATATTGAAAATAATTACCCTTTAAACAGTATCTTGAAACACGATGTGGGGCACTTCCAATATATCCATAAAGCAAACAAGACAGCTTAATTGTTTGTTTCTCCAAGGGAAGGAGCTAAACCGGAATTAATTTGGTTCTGTCTGTGAAACAATTCGTTTGCTCTGCCTAATTCTGCCAATTAAAGAACTTTTCCCAGACATAATTAGCATGTAAATCAGCGGTGGGTAGCGAAGAGGGAGCCTTGGCGACCGGCGCGGGGTGTAGATGTCGGACGAAGAACCGATTGCCAGAGAGCCTGCCCATCCTTAGCCTAAATCTGGGTGCTAGAGAAGTCTCTGCCAAGAAAGCCTGTCCCACGAAGTCCCAGGGCTAGGACGGCGACACGTAAAAGCAGCCCTCACTCTAGCTTCCAAAACCAGAACAAGCCAGCCACCTCCCATCCCCAATCTTCCAGAGTCGCGCCCAGAGCCGCAGGCGCTGCGCGCGCACCTAGGGCCGCGCCCCCCAACCACCCGGGATCTATATCGGCTTTTGCTGGCCCGGGAAGGGTGGGGATAGCAGCCCCTGCTGGTAGTTTTGGGGAACAGCAGAACTGATTTTGCCATTTAATCATTCTTCCCACCCTTTCCCCAGGTGGTTTTGTTAGAGGGGAAAAAAAAGCCCCAGGGCGGGGGAGATGTTGAGGGCGCTGTCACGTATTCGGTTTTTTTTTCTTTCCTGAGCACTCATGAGCAGATTTTTGCACAAACAAGAATGAAAACCAGGGAACGTGGACTTAGTGGCACCAACCCCAAATTGGGGAATAGGTACAATTTCTAATATGAAGCCTCTCAGCCAAGCTGGGTCTGAGACTCCGATCCTCCTCCCCGCTGGCTTTTCTCCGCTGACCTAACGTGCAGCAGAGATTGCTCCGGGAACTGCTTGGCCACCCGGCGTTACTTTCTTTGAAAGCTGTGGCCTCGGTGGGCACCATCTGCGAGACCTACTCGGGGAGCAGCAGCCCAGGCGCGCAGTTGCTTGCAAGGCGCAGGCGGCGCGGCCGGGAGAGCGCCGCGGCTGGGGGAGGGGACTGTAGTGTGGCCTGACTAGTTGGCACAAGCCTGTAACTGCAAGACTTCTTTCCTATTGTAAGTCCAAGCAGCGGAGAGAGGCCGTGCCTGCCATTCTTCATGCTTCATAACAATAGAGCCTTGGAAATAGTTGCGATTTCCCTTTTCCAAGAGGCTGCTGGGTTCCCTTTGGTATTGTTTGAGTTTTATTTCTAAAGTTTACTCATGTCTAAGAACGATCCTCATTGCGGACTAAAGATAGTTTAAAACAGATCTTGGTCTTTAAGCACGTTCTCGGCACAGTAGTTTATATGTTTATTTAGCATATGCTATGACCAAGTGTGTGCGCGAACTATTTTTAACCTCGTCGTCTTGTATCTAATTCATCTGGGTAGGAAGAGGGTCCATCATTTCCAGAACCAACCTCCTCACACTGTAATCAGAAATAGAAAGGTTCGCCGACTCTTTCAAACTTTTCCATTTAAGAAAATCGATGGAGAAACTCTTTCCTCACCAAGTCTATTTTTATTTATTTTTCTGATTTGGCAGGGCTCAGCAATGCTGCCTGGGATTTCTTTCCTTTTTCTTCATCTACCCCCCCACCCCACCCCGCGCGCCCAACCCCTTCTTTGCTAGAGCAGCTGTGGGGGTGGGGAGACAGGGGCTGGGCTTCTAGAATCGCCCCCGCTGGGACCTCCCGGGTGCTAGCCCGGGGGAGGGGAATTGAAGTGATAGGAAGCGGGGCTGGCGACTCAGTCCAAAGCTCCACCTGCAGCCGCACGGCAGCAGGTCTCCTCTGCCTTTGGCTTGCTCACACTCTCTGCCTCCCTCTCCCTCCCTTACGCGCGCGCACACACACACACACACACACACACACACACACACGCACACGCACACGCACACGCACACGCACACACACACAAACACACACACACACACACACACACACAGTACACAGCTCTCCTTCGGGTCGGAGGAGACGCCAGCCCGGGGAGGCGGGGTTGCTGGAGGAGAGTCCGCTCTGCGCAATCCAGTCCGGGACTTGGCTCCGCCCGGAGCGTCGGCCTCTCCAGTGACACAGGAGTAGTGAGCCGCACGGGGTGAGGCTGCCGCCAACTCCGCTCCCCTCGCACTCGGCTGCCTAGGCGCTCGGGACGCAGCACGGGCGCTTTTCCGCGGTGCCGACTGCCCGAGATGCCCGCCTAGGAGCGTGCGGCCGCGGCCAGCGTCGCCACACCCGGGACCCTGCACTCGGGGTTGCAGAGCGGGCCAG
>NW_022196895.1:43280697-43293470 GCF_008632895.1 Mastomys coucha | reverse complement strand
GCCCTGCACCTCTGCCTCAACCCCCCCACCCCGCCCCCCGCCCTGAAATGACTAGTTAATGGGCGCTGGCACCGCTGAGGGGACTCAGAAGTGAATCCAAGTGGAATTTGGATTTGGAAAAAGAGTTTCTTGAGCATTTACCCTGGTCCTCGCTGGTTTTCTTCTTTTTTTTTCTTTTTCCCCCCTTTTCTTTTTCCTTTTTCAGTTTATTATTATTTTTTTTATTTTTATTTTTTGGCCTTCCTCTCAACCTCCTCTTCTGTCATTGGAGATGAACACAGCTCGCTTGCATCCCAGAAAGTAAACGCCGTGACTGTTGCCCCCAAAGAGACAAGCACACATGTAGGAATGACAAAGGCTTGCGAAGGAAAGAGCGCAGCTCAAGGCCCAGAGAGATCTTCTCGATAATGGATTACTAAATGGGATACACGCCGTGTCAGTCCGCTCCGAGCCGCGGCCGCCTGCCCGTCGATGCACCGAAAAGGTATGGCTCTGGCATCCCTGGCGCCCCACCTCCTGGATCCAGGCTGGGGTGAGGGTCCTGGAGGTTACCCTGGGTGCGCTTTTGTGGGCTTTGTAGTGCTTGTGTTTTATTTGGTTTCACGTCTCTGTCTCCTGAGCGTTGTCTCTTTCTGGGGGGAGTAGCCCCGAGCCTTGCCTTCAGCTCTTTTCTGTCCTGAACCCCAGAGACCCCCGGCTCCATGTCAGGAGCTTCCTCACCCGCGTCGCGCACACCACCGGCGCCGCCCCGGAGCGAGACCGAGTGGATGGCTGTCCTACCCAGCGGTGTGTGTGGTGTGTGTGTGTGTGTGTGTGTGTGTGTGTGTGTGTGTGTGTGTGTGTGTGTATGACCGAGTCTAAGAGCTCACTCTTGGGTCAGTAGGGAGGAGAGCGGCCCTGGAGAGTGGGATTCTCTAAAGCGCCGGGTCCTGGTGTCGATTGCCCTCGAGGGCTAGAGAGGGTTGGGGTGTACAAGGCTGTTTATGTCCAGCCACAGGTTTAGGCTCTGATGTGGGAGAAATGGTTGTGCGGAAACAGTGAAGAAGAGATGAGGATCTTTTGTTATCAGTTCGGGGTCTGGGCTGGGCTTGGTTGAGTGCGTGAAACTTGTAATGTCCCTGAGCATCTGCGCACCCTATCTCTTGGTGGGATCCACTCTTCAGTCGCTGCTGGCACCGGAGGTTCTGGGCTTTGTTTGCTGGAGAAAGTGCCTAGGAGCAGTGTCTTCACACGGCGCGGCGCCCCCGCCCTAGGTCCTGTTCCCTGCCTCAGCTCCTACTCGAGCAGGGCACCATTTGTCGCAGCTGCGTCTCCTCTTAAGCACTGGGCTCTCCACGCTAGGGCTGGCCCCTGCTGCGCCCTCCTCCAAGACCTGTGCGGTCCCTCTGGAGAAAAGACGTACCCCGGGAGAGGGAAGGGTGGGGAGACCTGGTAAGAGATAGCTCTGGGCTTGCCACTCCTGTTGTAGGCTCTGCTGGGCTGCAGATTGTGGGTGTCCTGACTGCTTGCTGTGTCCTGGAGCTCTGCCTCTAGGGCTGTGCGGAGCCTGAAGCAAGCTGGGCAATTCCTTCTTAGCGACCCTACTAGGTGGGTAGTGAGTGTCACTTCCCCCGATTGCCGCGTTTTACTCAGCTCCCCCACGGAGGGAGACAGTGTATAAAGCAGGACCTGAGGTCTCCCGCGGGCTGTACAGAGCCAGGCTGCTTGCTGTCCTGGTCCTGCCTGTGTCAGGGAGAGAAACCGGACCCCGACATTTTTTTTTCCCGCTCGCTCGCCGCTCCTTTCCCAGCGCCTTCTCCTCTTTACAGTGCAGGGCCCCTGTACCAGGCGCTTCTGCAAAGTTTCTGTGATAGCTTTAGACTCCTTGGAAACACCAGATGAGGGCTCAGCGTGTTCATTCTGACACTGTAGGAACTGAGCGGACAACTGGGATGGGAGTAGGAGCTAGACGCCTGCCTACTGGGGAATGGTACCTCCCGGCCCGCCGCACTTGCTGGACCAGGATCTCAAGCAACTGGAGAAGAGCCGGGGCGGGGGATTGGGAAGCGGTGTTGGGACGAATTAAATTCACGATGCTAGTGTGACCACAAGTGGCGGACAGAAGCTACTGTGAGGGCGCGTGTGGACAGTGGCTCTAGCTCGCTGGCTCACGAGTTTCTGGCTCTAAGCGCAGCATCCCAAACCCCCTGCGCCAGGCGCAAGGCATTGCGGCTCGCACATGCCCAGGGAGGAGAGGAACAGGGCCAGGTGTTCGTGGAGTAGAAGAAAGAGGAACGATTGGAGGCGCTGTCCTCCTAGCCTGGACAAGCGTTTCCAGGGGCGGCCTCCAGCCTGTGGAGAAGTGGTCAGTCCTGCCGGCAATTCCGCCTCAGTCCGTGCAGAGCAATTGTGGCTGCCTTTGAGTGTGGTGACCAAACCCAGCCACAGAGGGATCTCTCCCTGTTTACTCTGGATGAAAATTGAGTTACTACTGAATGGAATCCTTGAAAGGCTTAAAATACGGTTTAAACCTGCACACACTCACTCATACACACACACACACACACACACACACACACACAAGAGTATTCACAACTTAACTGGCATTTAATTCAGTTGTCGTGTTCTATTAGTTGGTCTCAGAAAAGACTATCGTTTAAGGACTCTCAGCTCTGGTTTTCACGCTTTTCTTGGGTTGGGCAGTCGAGTGCTTTTGCCTTGTTTTTCCTTAATCCTGGTGATGTGGGCCCTCCTTCCCCCTGGCGGACTTATAATTTTGGCGTCAAATCCACCATCTGCTACTGTGATGGCAGGGGGTTCGTGGTTTCAGATACATTAATTCTTTATTTAGCTCCCTCCCCGCCCCACCCCCTCCTGTAAAGGCAGGCGCCTGTTACTGGATTTTTGAATGAAAATACCACACTTTTTTTTTTCCTCCCTACCCGAACAGCTACCAGAAGTCAAAATAGCAAGCGTTCTGTATGGTTTATAAACTCCACGTTTTAGTCTTCCACAATAAACTTTTATTAAACTACTCCAGGCACCAAAGGTAATTATTAACTCACCCTTAAATACAGTGGCAGATCTGTGTCTCCTTCTCTCAACCTAAACTGTCTGTTAAAACATAATTGTCCTGGCTGTTTGGATTTGGGTTACCTGTGTCTGTTTATGTAGTAACTCTTTGACTCTTCGGTAACCTAGACTCTGGTTTCAGACATTCTTGAACGGAGGGTTTTGCAAGTCAATCTAAGCAGGAGAGGAGGAGCAACAGATTGGAGACCTTGATTTTGTTAGGATCATTTAGATTCATCTTGATGCAAAGAAGTATTCTATTTACCTTTGCTATTTACGATGGTTGGGGGTGATAGTCTCCCTCATGGGTTACATTTTACAGCTGTTGACCACTGAGCCATGGCCACATCCCCAAGAATGCATGCAGTTCTGCATAGATGAAAGTCATTTACCTTTGGAATCACCTGAAGAGTACGCGTGTTGGATAAAAATGTCTGAATTCAAATAGGGTAAAAATACTTATGACCTTGTGTAGAACACTCAAGAAAATGATGAATGAATAAACGGATGAATGAGCTTGTCATGCATGGTTCACTATTTTCTTGTAGAGCAGGCGGGTTTATTTTTTTTCAAGCAGTGCTTTCCAGTGAGTGGCTATTACGCGGTGATAAGGGTGTAATAAGGGTGTAAGTGATTACTGAGGAGGTGTGTAACATTGCACCAGTGAAGCTGAGTGTGTTACAGAAGGATGGCAAGAGTCACACAAGGCTGTTACCATTGAATAAGAATAAAGCGACCTGGTTTTAAGGACTTGTACTAAATTTACAGTAAGCACCTATGCTTGCAAAGAGAATGAGTCATTGCACTTACATATGAAATGGGGTTAAATACTATTTTGTATAAGGAAGTTTGTATGTGACCCATACGTGGTAGGCTAGTTCTTTTCAGAGTAGTATAAGGGGGTGTGGATGGGGGTGAAAGGACATTTTAGAACTAGCTTTGAGAGGTAGTGTACTCGTCCATCAAATTTGTTTACACAAAGGGAATCAGAACAAGCCAAACTAATTGAAAGCTTTAATTAGGCACCTGCCATTTCACGTTCATGCCAAGTCTATGTCTACACTGCCCCTCCCTGCCACACCCTCCCTCCGGTTTAGACGGTTTCTGGTCCTCCTCCCACCTTGGATGAGCTTTGCTTTGTTATTTAAGAACCATGTGTTTATAGCACCTAGGTTTGTGCCAGGGGAAGGCGGAGCCTTGGAGCATCCTACTGGGCCCGCCCCTAGCCCTGCCTCTTCTCCTTGGGTATTCTGGAGCCCAAGAGCTCCGAGATATTTTTATTTCAGAGTGAAGTCTTTTCTCATTTGCCTTAAAATGTACTGCAAGAGCAACTGAGCTATTCTCTCTGGCAACCACAGGGCTGCCTCTTGGGGATATGGTAAGGTAGGGAAGGGAGGGAGGCATTTAATCCCTTTGAAATGGGCAAATAAGATGTCAGACCCACAAACCTCAAGGGAGTTCAGGGCTACTTAGCACGGGACTATTACCGAGCGGTAGACACACAAGGGCACCTCGCTTTGTGAAACAGGCGAGCCCTTGCAAAACATTTTTTATTAGAATAATTGTAATTGCACTCGTGGAGAGTCATATTATACTCCAGTACACCAATCCTCATATAACCTCTTCTCCCCGAGCAGGATAGTAAATCGCTAGGGTACACTGGGTAGGTAGCTCTTCTTGGACCTTATAGATATCTCAAATCTAACATGTTGGGAAACATTATTCTAGCCCATTCCACCCAAATTAGCTTTCTCCATCACCTCCACCGTGGTAACTCCACAAGTGGCTCAGGTCCCACAGCCTATGCTTAGCTTCTGCTTCTCTTATACCACAGGCCAATTGCAGTGATATACGCCACCTTCAGGACTTTCGGTCTACCACCTCCCTGGCCCTCACATTAGTCCTCCTCTGCTGGGTTATTGTGCAACATTCCATTAGTTACCTTGCTTCTGCCCCTCACATAGTCCTCCTCTGCTGGGTTATTGTGCAGCATTCTATTAGTTGCCCTGCTTCTGCCCCTCACATAGTCCTCCTCTGCTGGGCTATTGTGCAGCATTCCATTAGTTGCCCTGCCTCCACTTTTGGCTCCTATCAACTTCTCTCAACACAGCAGCTAAAACACAGCAATAATTAAAAGTAAAGAAATTCCTAAGTTAGCTCTACTAGCTTATCTTTTTCTACCAAAAGCTTAAGTTCTTCCCCCCGACACAGGATCTACACTCAACCCTCTCCCTGGCTTCCCCTGCTTTTTGAGTTTACCTGTAGCTACAGGCATGCAGCCCTGGAGGTCCTTCACGGGGTCTTTTTTTTTTTTTTAAAGAATTATTTATTTTATGTATTTGAGGGCATCAGATCTCGTTACTGATGGTTGTGAGCCACCCTGTGGTTGCTGGGAATTGAACTCAGGACCTCTGGGAAAGCAGTCAGTATTTTTAACCACTGAGCCATCTCTCCAGCCCTCACAGGGTCTTTTGTACAGGCTTTTTGGGAGTTTGGGGCAGCTCTCTTCTCTGGATATCTACATGATTTTGCTCCTTGTACCCTACAGACCTCTACTTAGGTACCGCTTTCTCAGCAAAGCCTTTCTATGTATCTGATTTACTCGACCTCTGACTTCCTACCCTCATCTTCTAGAACACAATACCTAATCTTTATGGGTTTATTCACTTTATTATTGCCCCGCCTCCAAACACGGAAAAACCCGTCTGATCCATTACTGACCTTCCACGTTAAGTGTTTGGTGTATGAATAAAGAGGGCAGCTTTTTCTTTTTTAAAGATTTATTTATTTTTATTTGAATGAGTACACTGTAGCCATCTTCAGACATACCAGAAGAGGGCATCAGATCCCATTACAAGTGGTTGTGAGCCACTGTGTGGTTGCTGGGAATTCAGGACCTCTGGAAGAGAATCGGGGTTCTTTACCACTGAGCCATCTCTCCAGCCCAAGAGACTGTCTTTTTGTAGATAAGTAGTCTGCCTCTTTTTCTTCAGTCTCATGTGAGATGCTTCCTTCCTTCCTGCGTCCTTCCTGCATCCATGACTGTGCATCTGCTGGCTAGCCTTGTACACAGGCATGATTTCTCCTCTCCTGTGGGTGGACTAGTGTGTTGTTTTTCCAGTCTTGATAATGGATTGGAATCTTTTCATTCCCACAGGCTCTCACCCAGTCCCCTTCTAGGGCCAAGAGCACACATCTGTTAGACACCTGGTTACAGCCGGCCGGAGGAGGTCTGAACTAGGGAAAACCAACTTGCCAAGAAATGGAGCTAAGAAGTAGCCAGCACTTAGGGGACTGAGCTTTCAACTTTGGTCTCATTTGCTCTGTATTTCAATCACTGACTACTGAACCGTTTTCTTCCCACCAATAATTTTTTCTGTTTTGGGGGGAAAATGTAGTATGCCTGTTAACCTTTGTCTTTGCCCTGTGCCAGAACAACTGTTAAAGAACACAGGCCTGGAAGACTTGCTCTCCGGACTCTTACTTTCTGGGATGAGACACATTACTTCCTGAAGCTGCATTATGTTAAAGGGGTTGTCAGCCCGCTCTCTCCACCTCGTAGGACCGCAGACAGAATAATATGGAATAATATGAAATGTGAATATATCTCATAAAATAACTACCTGTCTGATCCATGGGAAAGTTTGGTGTCTATTCTTCTTTTTGTCTCAGACCCTGGTATAATTGTAGGCTCTACACTGTCTTCTATATCAGATGAGTATTGTATACTCTTGGCATGGCCTGAAGATAAACCACATTATAAACATGAACAATTTCCTGAGAATCTTTGAAAACACGCAGCCCATATCTAGTGTGTTGTTGTAGCTGTATCAATCAGAATGTCAACTGCATCAAGTAAGGATTGCTTTCAATATGACCATTACTGGGACAAGGTCATGAGAGTGGCAATCTGCCAGACATTCTAGAAGAAAAAAATAGGAACAGAATTATTCTGCAATCGTATGCATCAATGTCAATGTAGCCATTAGTGTAGAACAGCTATGTCAGGGCAAACTAAGAGTACTAGAGGAATTTCTCGTATTTGTAGTCCACAAGGGCAAATCCGTTGTGGTTGGGGGAGTTCAGGGTGGGATGCAGAGGATAGGTCCAGAAGCAGTTCTGACATTAATGTTTGGCAGAAGGAATACAATACACATATGTGTGTGTACATATATGTACACATATTGGTATGTGTGTTTGCCAATTACAAATAGGATGACTTTGTTTCTTCTGCTTCTGTTTGTTAACCCTGAGAACGGTAGATGTTGGAGGACTAAGCAGGCTAACACCTGTCAATAGCACAATGCCTGACCAGCGCTCATCTAACACAAAGGCTTGCTTTTATTTGGGTAACTACAGTCGTGGACAATGGCCTGGGAATTGATTTCAGAAACGCTGATCCTGCTTTGTGGGGGCAGAGAACAGAAGGAAATGGCTTCAGATCTGGAATCCAGAGAGAGGATAGAAAGGAAACAGACCTTGGACTCTAAAGGAACAATCACCCCACAGACCGGCTACAGTGATGAGCCAGCCACAGTGTTATGAGAGTTTGAAGCGTGTGAACAGTTTGTTTCAGGGGCTATGATCCTTTTCTAAGTTGATACTGTCACACCCCAAACATGAAAAGGGAAACACAAGCAAAGACATCACAACACTGTACAGCTAAAACAATGGGCAACATCAGGGAGTTATGGCAGGTCAGAGACCATAAGATTGTTGTTGTTGTTGCTGCTGTAGTAACTACCACTTGTTAACATTTCAAAATCGGCACACAGCCTTTACCCATATTTATACCTGAGAGTCATCTCTTCAGAGATGCGCCCAATTCCCAAAGAGAAAATGAACAGAAGAAAGGCTTGGCTCTCCATTGCCCTTATCCTGGAGGCTCTGCCCACAGGCTCTACAAGACCGCTTTCAGGGTGGCCGTGTGACAACCAGGTTGATCTTTCCTGACCACACTTGGAATATGTTTGGAAGAACAGGGTCTCCAAGTTAAATCTTCTCCATTACAAGTGGGAAGTGGTGGACTGCCTGGAGCAGAGCCTGGCGCTTATTCGACTGACTGCTTTCCTCCTACCAACTCTGAACTTTGAGTCAAGGGACAAGACTTATCAGCAAGGAAAAGAAAAAATCTGATCTCTAAGAGACACAACAGAAGAATAAATAAACTGGTATCATCCCCACAGTTCTCTGAGGATGCTACCTGTCTGTGTTCTCCAGGACTCCTTCCATCCCTGAGAATTACAGTTATTTTCAGCTCTGGGGATAAGGAGGCCTCTCAAGTTCTGGAAGTGGAGAGGCTACGTGGGAGGAGTGAAACAAGTCAGTAATTAACATGCCCCAAAGAATGATGGGCTAGCTCCTTCCAGGCAGCGGATGAGATGACTATTACTTTGAAAGGATGGTCAGCAATAGATATTTCCACACAGGTGCCACCTTTAGACTTGGAACTTCTTTTAGCATGGCAAGGTGCGCTTCTCAGCGATTTCCAGTCCCTCCTTGGCCAATCTTCTGCCATGATTTGATTTGATGAACCAGGATAGGATCTGGCATTTTATTACAATGAGAACATATCCCTGGGGGGATAAAAGCATTGTATGGACCAGAGAAGAGGGGGAAAAAAAGAAAAATGATATCTTAATTACTGCATGGTTCCATATGAAGATGCTCTAGTCTGCAGATGAAGAGTCTGTGGTGGGTCCTCTTTGCTTTTGCCTCTTTGAGTCATCTTCTCATTGGTATTACCGTATCTGCAGTCCTGCCCTCTCCTTTCTGGGACTCTCAATGCCCTAGAATCAGATAGCTGAATGAACACCAACAGACCCAGTGTGTGGGCATGCTCCTGCCCCCAGAATGGAATACTTCATGTCAGTCCCTGCCCTTCCCCCTTCCTAACTCAGAGACCCATGTGACTTCATTCACATATTTGGGGGTTTGAAGGCATTTGTTCGTAGGCCCCGGGCATCCAGGTGGGAAACTCTTGTATCCTGCGTTCCTCTCACTATTGTAAAAACAAGTGAGTATCTGAGTCACTGAGCAGAGCCTCATCCCCGCACAGTGAATGAGCAACAGAAACGACATCACCCAGAAGAGCCTTCAAAACCCCAACGTGTGGAGTGGAATGGCGGGGTGTTGGGTTTTTGGTTTTTTTTTTTTTTTTTTTTTTTTTTTTTTTTGAAAGAATACTTGTTAATGGCTTTCGAGATGGAGTCTGCGCTAATTCTGCTCACATCGTGAATGATGGTCCCAGCTAGACACCATCTCGGGGATCTTCATCTATTAATCATGGAGGCTGCTTTCTTATTCCGTTGCCATAGTTTCAGTGCCTCAGCTACTCTTGGGGTGTCTTGGGAAAGATTTGAGACATACCAGGGCTTGCAGACCTTGCAGTTATTTTGGCAGCGGGTGCTCTTGGAAGAGCTGAAAGCTGTTTCTGGTGTAATTCAGTGCTAGATTAAAAGAGGCGACTCCTGAGAGCATCTCCCTGGACCTTGTTATGTGCACATCCAGCTGGTATTTACTCCAGGATTTGCCTCTTCCTCGGTCTTGAAAGAGTCCTCGGTGAAAAAGATTGCAGTCCAAAGGCTGATGTCGCCTTCATCCTCCCGAAAGGAGGCAGAGGGACGTCTCCTCTTCATTAAGGGCTATTCCTAAATATGGAGGTAAAACAAAGGTAACCGTGACTTTGCTGACGATGTCACCTTCTCCTAGCCTGGTCTGAGCACTGCAGGTTGCCAAGTAAGGGTGATGACATCATTAGGGCCACGCCTTGTGCTTGGCTTTGCAATGTAAAGGTTTGACCTTTACTTCAGGTTTAATCTTCACTGTGTTTAAGTCCTAGTTACTGAGGGGTGTTTGAGTCACTCTGTTGCCTTTTACAACAAAAGGATAACCTTGGACCAGCCAGACTCCCATCCACGCCAGCTCTCCAGCAGATTAACATTTTCAAGTGTTTGTTATTTTAATATTCTGCCTCGGGGCTGCTGATTCGGGAAAGTTCTCTAGGTGTGTGTGTATCTTGGGGCTACATCTAGAAGACATTTGGGGAGGCAAGAGCTGCAGGAGTGGAGACAAAGGCTATGGTGCTATGCCTCCCTCGTGTGAGGTAGGCCACAGCAGGCGTTCCTGACCCAGCTTGGCCTGGTGTCAGGAGTGCTCATATGCTTCTCAAAGTCTTAGTTCCCGTTTCTCAAGTGGACTTTCTGGAACTCCTATGTATCCAAGCCAAGCAGCTTGATTCCTTTGTAGATTAAAACCTAAAAAAAAAAAAAATGAAATCTTACACTGGAAGAGACAAATTGGGCTGAATTCTGGACATGCAAAGTCGTAAGTGAAAATCCAGGAGATGCAGAAGAAGCAAACTTTGAAATCATTACAAATGGGGCTAATCTAGAAAATTAGTCATTAAAAAAAAAAACCTAGAAAATGACTAGTTTTTATTTCAAAGTAAGCTTCAAAGCAGCCGTTTTAAATTTCCCCAGATCTAGCTTGCCAGAATGTCTGTAGAAGATCAACAAGCATTTTGAATGCACGCGCCTCCCTTACCCAACCGCACTGAGTGATTGATTTTAGAGACCAACAATATGAAGTAAATGAAAAGGATAACATGGCCGTAATTGCTACTGGCTTCACCAGGCTTCTGGGCACTGGAATTCCTTGTGGAGAAACACTTTTAAGTGTCACATCAGTTTTTGATCATGTGGTCTGTCTGCCTTACACATAGGTTGCAATTACTGACTGTGCGTGGTTTACCTCCCCCTCACGTATCCCCCCAGAAGCAAAGAAAGCATGCTTTTGTAAATTCAAAATTATAGACCCTTGAATTTTGGGAGGGTGGGGGGTTGGGCAGGGTCAGAAAATGTTCCTGCTCCTTTTGCATTACTCTGCACATGTGTGCACATGTGGACATATACCCACAAGAATAGGTTCAGACGCATCCGCGTACACACATGCATGGGCACACACAAACACATATCCACGTACAGATTCACAGACACGTACAGGTATGTATGCCTACGCATTATATCGAGATGAAGGAGAGTCATGGGAAAAAAGATCAAAGCTTCTTTGTTGTTTCTAAAAGAATTACAGTAAATTTAGTTCATTACCCTCTCAATGGTAAGAAGATCGCGGCTACCACTTGGGGGTCCAGTTAAACATTAATTTTTTTTTTTTTTTTTTGAGACAAGGTTTCTCTGTGTAGTCCTGGCTGTCCTGGAACTCACTCTGTAGACCAGGCTGGCCTCGAACTCAGAAATCTGTCTGCCTCTGCCTCTCAAGTGCTGGGATTAAAGGCGTGCGCCACCACCGCCCGGCTAAACATTAATATTGCAATGCAATTTTTAGAAAAAAAAATTTTTGTTCTTTCTGTGCGATGCCAGTCAAACACCAAGTGGACTTGAAGCAAGTTTGATGATCACTAGTGTTTTGGGTTGGGCGGTGACTGTGTTCAGGTGGAGCATTTTTGCACAGTAGACTTGTGCATATGCGCTCACTAAATTTCTAGGCAAAATAAACCGCACTGGGTTTTCAGTGTGATGGAGAGAATGACCCTTCCCCTCTCACCAAAATGGCCACAAAAAAAGATAGTAACAACTAGAATGCTATAAGTGGTGGAGTCTTTCAGTCTTGTAGAACAGCTAGCTACTTTTTATTTACTTCAAGATTCTATCTTCTATGTCCTACCTTCTGATATTGACTGGCTCCATGCTGCATTCAAGACTAACGCTTCCAAAGAATAAAATGGGACTTTGAATGGTGTCCCAGTTCTTTCAAATAGAAGTGTGTGCTACATACGGAGGCTGTGGACCAAGCTGCATTTCCTTGACTCAGAAGCACCTTTAGTGAGTGCTAAACATAACACGCAGGGAACTTTGAAAACTCCGGAGGAAACAGGGCCTAACTCTTGGTTAGAAAAGGTTTTTTTCCTGTGTCATGAGTTTATAACAGATATCAAGAAACTGAATTATAAATGTTAATTTGCTAATTACATTCAACTTTTAACTAGAGAGCCTAATAAAAGTTAGATATAATATATAAATGCCAACTTAAGAATTAAATTTCAGTCTGAACAATCATTCTATAGCTTATATGAAACCTTCATGACATATAGGCCCATCTAGTTTAGCATACTTTGTGCTTATGAATTATAAATGCTTAGCTTTTACAATTAGACCTTACCCAGCTGTAGGCATCTTAATGAGAAATTACCAAAATTGAATTGATTTGTAATATCCACTCTACCGTGGTTCCAGAATAGTGATTACCCAAGGTAGTTATCAGAGCCATCTCCCTGCAGCATGTGGCAGAACAGTTCTGTGGTGGGATCCGTGTTCGATCAGCAGAGAGATGTCAGAAGCGAAAGGAACAGAGGCAATTCGTATGGAGCCAAGAGTGTGTGCATGTGCGCGCATGCAGTTCTTCGCAGGTGTGCTGTGTGGTTACATGGAGGTCAGAAGGCCTCCATTTTAAGAATGTGGTTCCCTCTTCCCCCTTTGTTTTGAGGCAGTGTCTCTCTCTTGTTTCTGCCACTCTGTGTACTCCAAGCTAGCTGACCCAGGAGTGTCCAGTCAATGCTTGCCGCCACATCTGGCTTCTTACACAGACTCAGGGGTTACGCGCAGCTGCTTGAGCTTACATCGCAAGTAAGAACTTTTTATTGGACAAGCCATCTCCCTGGCCCTAGATACTTTTTAAAAGTGATGCTCAGAGTCCAAGAACAT
>NW_022196895.1:43275413-43280687 GCF_008632895.1 Mastomys coucha | reverse complement strand
AAAAAAAAATCAACACTTATATACAAGGTGTTTCCTCTCATGTGTGGTGAGGGGAAGTTGAACACCTTGGATATGCTGATTAATTGATTCTCCAGGGATATCTCTGAGGGTGGAGCTTTTTCATGTCACATTTTACCGTGCCTAGAACACAAGCCCTGTTACTCTTGCCCAACCACATCCGTGCCCAAGAATACAGGGGACAGCAGCAGCACCTAGGCTGGGAGGAAGCAGCCGCATCCAGTGCTTCAGCAGATCTCACCAGCACACCAGGTGTGGAAGAGAAGGCTTTGAAATGTTGTGAATAGCTTGACATTATCACATTATTATTGAAATGCAAATTCTTCCGGGCAGAAATGAAAGGGCGAAGACAATGTACTTTCTTGCATATTATCGATCATACCTAGCCTTATAGCCTTGCCTGGAGGGCTTGTTCTATGAAAAGTATGCATGACGTGCATGCCCGGTTCGTGGGCCAGGTTTACTGTGCACAGCACCCCCTCCCAAGTGTGGCTACTACTTGCCCTCATCCTCAAAGGAAAAGATGAGCTGCCAGCCTCGAGCTGCTCCAACGGGGACCCTTCTGTAAAGGAAGGGGGTGTTGTTGTCCCTGGAGACTCTTAGCAAGTCCTTCATCAGAACTAGTTAGCTATATAGATCACTGTCAAGAGCGTTAATAATAAGGACTCATTTATATACTGCTTATACTGTGTATTCTTTCCAAAGCGTGTCAACAAACATTGCCACATTTCAGCTCATTACAACTCAGGGGTTGTAGGGCCGGTATGGTAATGGGTTAGGCCGGGCAGGTGTCATTATGCCCAATTTAGAGATGAGATAACTGAAGGTTACAGAGGTCAAATCCTTTGCCTGAGAGCTCATAAGAGAAAGGCCTTCGACCTTTAGAGCCGCAACCCCGCCCCCACCCCGGGCCCCGCGCAGCCAAACGTAAAATGTCACAGTGTTGTTTACTCAGGACTTTCATAATTTGTAAAAGGAGGACAGTTTCTCGCCACAGACATTCTCACCTCTGCCTGACTGCACTCTGAACCCTGATGTGGGACACACTGAGAAGCTGAGAATGCCCTCGGAGGCTGCCGAGCAGTTAGGTCCTGGGTTTCTTTCCTCTCCATGGAGAGCATCGTTGAAGCGGGTGTTGTCCCTGGAGACTCCTGACTTATTAAGACCAAAGTCTCCCGGAAGAAGAGCAGTTGGCCACGGGTGGGCATTTTTCTTTGGGACTCGGCTTTACGGCCAGAGTGAGAACAGTACAGTACGAGGTGTCAACTTTGTGACTTAGCGGGGGACAGGAGGGACAAAAAGTTGAACTAGATTATTATGGTGGGAATAACTTTGCACCTATGAGACAGAAATGCATTTTTTTAAAAGCAGGAATAAAGTAGACCTCATAACATAGCCAAAATGGCTCTTCCCTCTGGCAGCCATCTTACTCTGACTCAGTCTAACCACAGGTCTAATGATAGGAGCAGCTGGCCTTTCAGCACTTAGACATTTAGTGCTTTCTCTAGGCAAGGGAGCATCCGGCCTGATGCACAGACAAGGGCGAATGGGTTTCGAATGTACAGATTAACTGTGAACTTGTAGAGGGCGGAACCACGGGCCCCTGTTCCGTGTTTTTAACAAGAAGTTGGCATCACCAAATAGTTCTTCCTGAAAGACATAGACTTGTGAGGACTGTGAGTGGACAGAGGCATGCTCTGGCTGTATGGTCATGGTTCAGCCAGCAGGACTTGGGAACTCACTGGACGTGTGAGGTACCAAGCTGAATGAGTTTCAGATAGCTCTGAGATGTCCCAACCTAGGTCACAGGTAATGAGAGCAGGGACTCTGGCCAAGACAGGAAGCCAGGTTAACAAAGAAATTATTTAGCTAGGAGCCACTATATCCTGTGATTAAGTCCTATGCAGTAGACTGAATACCAAAGGCTTGCACACCGATGTTCTGTGCTCACCCTACCTCAGTACTGGGTTTGAAGGCCTTCAGATGAACAGTTCTACCAGACAGCCCTGACGCTTTGCCTAGCCTTCAGTACGTTCAAAGGTAGATACTACAAGGAAGGTTGAGCACTACCCTGGTCGGATGTTGCTCATGTAAAAACCAGGCGTGTGTGAATGAGCACCTTTCTGCGGGCTGCATTGTACTAACATTGAACACCGCTCACACAGTAGAAGGGAGAATGTGCTGTTTAATGTTTTATTAAAAACATCTTCACGGTATAGGCGATTGAGGTCACTCATATTTCATTTTGTGGCGCTAATCTTTAGATAAATATTGACATTGTATGGTTGCCCAGATGAGTCTTCCAATGTAGTATAAATATTAAGAAATATTTATCTTTTTGTAGAGTCTCCAGAAGGGCGAGTCTTCTCTGTTTACTTTCATGTTGCATTTTTTTTTTCCTTACGGGGGTTTTTTTAAATAAAACTTGTAGCATAAAAGTCTTATTCCTACCTAAGAGTTCCAAAACAAGGCTGAATATTATGAGTTATAACAGAATATTAAAAGTGGGCAATAAGAGGAGTAAAGATGAGAAAAGTGTTTTCGAGGGGAAGGAGGTATTAACAGACTCAGTTTCTAGACGGGGAAAACCTGTATTTTAAGAGCACATTCAAATTGAAAAATTAGTACTTGGATTCTTTGGAGGAAAAAAAGCTGGCACTATGTTTTAGTTGATGTTATAATGCTGAGAGCTGAATTTACATCGCTATTGATTCGAGTGTCAAATTATTGCACAGATGTGGGGCAGCTTGTCTCTAACTTCACTGGTAGGCTGCCCTCTAGTGGCATGTGGGCTCAGCGCACCCACTTTTGTTCAATTCCCTGGAAGTGAATGCAGTGTGAGATCACTTAATCAGCTACACAGGGCCCCTAAAGTTAAAAAAATTACAGTAAAAGGTCTGGATGCTTGTGATAGCAGAGAGGACAATAGTATATGGAAAAACACATTGATGACTAAAAACCAAATCCAAAGTGAAGTCAAACCAGAAAAGTTTCACAACTATCAAGTAGTAGTGCTTGCTTATTTATTTATTTATTTATGTCTTGTGTTCCAAAAGATCCATAAGTGCTAAAAATAAGCTCTGTAAATAACTTTAGAAGGAATTTTAAATAAGATTAAGTAAAAGCAACAAGTACCATGAGAATTGCGGTCATCCTTGGATTTCTCAGCCTAGTGCATTTCCTTGTTGCAAACCCTCTACAAGTAAGTTGAGCACTTCTGCTCTCTGACGATATGAAGAAGCCTGGATGCAGCCACACTGGGCGCAAGTCCTGTACTGACAGTGGGTGCCAACTCTGCTTTCCCTCGGCTGGGGAATGAGCATACACCAGAGTCTCCGGTATAAGTGCAGAGAAAATGTCAGACTCAGCGGCTCTTTCTGCATGTGCGGTGCGAGCATTCTGCCCGAGTAACAGAGGTGACATGTCAGTGGTCCAAGTGCATCCAGCACACAGTGGCAAAATGGCTGTCATATTTTATAACAATGGCAGTGTGCTGCTGTGGCTGCTGCTGCTGGTGGCGATTGTCTTGGCATTTTAAGACAGAGATCAGAAGGAACAAGGAAGAGCCTGCTGATGACCCCCCAGCCCCCAACACACACACACACACACACACACACACACACACACACACACGCACGCACGCACTCACACAATGTAAAAAGTCCACTTTATACTTGGGAACTTACCCTTGTATGTGACGTCCTTCCTGATGGAGTTCAAAGCATAAGCTCAGGAGTTTGCTACTTGGTTGACAGTGGCTTCTTTGAGAAGTTACTTCATGTCTCTGTGCCTTGTTTTCTTCATCTGTAAAATGGGACTACTAATTGTGCCCACCTTGTAGGGTAATTGAGATAACAAATATCTGAAGGATGTCAGGCACGTGTAGACGCTCAAGTTAAGTCAGCCATTTATTATTTGCCATCAAGCTGTCCTACTAGAACTAGCCAATCTCTATGCTGTTCTGTTACCAACCACCTCAGTGTGGGTTCTTGGAATGGAAAAGGCACAAAAATGTTGAGAGTATGAGAGCTCCTAGTGAGATATTTGCTCCTTTGAGTGTTAGGGTATAATTTAAAATAACTGACTTAGTAACCATAAGTTCATGGCTACATGTTAGACCTTACATTCGCGAACCTTGTGTTTTGAGACAGGGTCTCACTCTGGAAGCCAGGCCTTTTCAGCCACGTAAGTGCTAGGATTTACAGGCATCACACCCAGCTCCAAAATGTTGAGGGAGGCTTCAAGGGTAAGGAAAAGAAATTCCTTAGGTCCAGTGCTTAGTCAGGAACATGTTCATGAGGCTCTCGATGCCTGGCCTTGCTACAGTGCTCTTGTATTGGGGGCCGGGCACATGAAGCTTGAGACTCATGTTAATAAAGGGATTCCTCATTGGATGAACTTTCTGAATGCAATGTTTAGATTATGAGTGATGATATGTTTGAAGTCCTTTGTTTGTTTTTGGTTTTTCGAGACAGGGTTTCTCTGTATAGCCCTGACTGTCTTGGAACTCACTCTGTAGACCAGGGTGGCCTTGAACTCAGAAGTCTGCCTGCCTCTGCCTCCCAAGTGCTGGGATTAAAGGCGTGCACCACCACTGCCCGGCTCTATGTTTGAAATCTTAATGTTCAAGTATTGTCACTTGAAAGACAGCAGTGAAGTCTCTTCTAACTTCATGTGAGACTCAACCAACATATAAATGCAAGCAACTTTCATTTCTACAGAACACTGCAAAACACTGTTTATTAAGCTACATCTACTGGCACGCTGGCCTGTCAAATTGAGGCCTCAGCTTTACACCCATAGTTTTCAAAAAATCTAATTCCTGAACAGTAAAGTGGCCAACAGGAAAACAGCTCCCTCTTCTGAGCAAGACTTCACTCCTACTTTAGGATGACACTATGAAGATATGGAAAAAATGGAGATTAAAGGAGAATCTAGAGGGGTGGCCCAGCAGTTAAGAACATTTATGTCTCCCAACGGTCATGAACTCATTTGCCAGGTTCAACTGCCTGTAACTCCAGCTTTAGGCGACCCAACACCCTCCTCTTCTCCCCACTGGCACCCATACTCAAATACACAGACCTGCACCCAGACACACGAGTATACATATATATAATGAAAAGTAAAATCAGTAAAATCAGCATTGTATACATATATTCAAAAGTAAAATCAACATTTTGTAGCTCACGCCTTTAATCCCAGTACTTGGGAGGCAGAGACAGGCAGATTTCTGAGTTCAAGGCCAGCCTGGTCTAC
>NW_022196895.1:43261451-43275214 GCF_008632895.1 Mastomys coucha | reverse complement strand
AAAAAAAAAAAGAACAAAAGAAAGAAAGAAAAATATATAATGAAAGTAAGTGGGGCTGGGAATGTGGCTCAGTCAGTGTCATGCTTGCCTAGCACTCTCAAAGCTCTGGTTGCTACATCCAGCATAAACACAAGCTTGGGGGCACAAGCCTGCTATCCTATAATCTCAGCATGTAGGAGAGAGAAAGATCAAAAATTCAAGATGTGCTTCATCAACAGAGTAAGTCCGAAGGCAAACCCAGGCTCAGATACAAAGCAACAGAGAAAGATGGGCGAAGTGGGGTCAAGCTGATCAGTAACCCTGAGTTAGCAAGAATCCTTATCTACCCCCAATTGTTTACTCAAATGGGCTGTGCAGCCTAGTTTGCAAAAAATAAGGAAGTTGTTGGTCAGGGTTTGGCGAATGTGCTAACAAGCAGGAGCTTGGAGATGGGATGTCTCTGGAGACTAATGATAGGAGCCGGGGGCCCTCCCCAGTGGTAGCAAACCTTGTGTTCATTTGGTATTCATCCAAAGTTGGGGACCATCTGATAGCTGTTTGTTGTTTCTCATGAAATGGATTTGGACCCTGACCAGAAGTTAGTGGACAGCTGTTCCCAACACAAAAGGCTTCATCAAAAGAGGCACTAATGGGCAGTGTCCTAATGTCTTCACACGGAAGGCAGGAATGGGCAGGGTCACTAATGGCCATCCCCACCCAAGCCCGGCTGTAGGCTGAGGGTGGGGGCCTGCTCGGACCCTGAGCCTTCTCTGAAGCCAGAGACTTTGGATCTCAGGGCTTCTTGCAAAACGCCTCCAAAAGAGTGTTTAATGCTTGCTTTATGTATACCTATGCCTGTGTGTGTACTGGGTGAGCCTTTTCAAAATGGTCAGCCAATCAGACGCTACTTAGTTGTCACCAACCCCTACTTCCTAAGCTGAATTCAGTGCAGAATTTTCTCCACAGCTTTGCTTTCTGTGGAGTATTTAACAATTTTTATAAAAGTTATTTTGTAAAAGTTATGTATAAAAGTTTTATGAAGGTTATTGTGTATTGCTTTCATGTGAGTATCTCTAACTGAACCAATATAGTCCATTTCTCCCCTACCCCCATTGCTAATTACTGACTAGTGACCACTGCAATGGAGTTTTGAATATACGCTCCATTTAAAATGGACTTTAAAAACCACTGACGTTAAAGCAACCTGCTTTAGGGGCAAAACTGGTTTGACAACCGCTCATCAATAATTACACCGGCTTGTGCCTACCTGTGTACCTACCTGTATGGCCTTCAATTGGCTGTTTTTGAGTCCAACAGTCATTCGAGCGTCTGAGGCACTTTTTGAGTTAGAATTCTCTCATCTTTTCCTTTCAACTTTGCAAATGAGGGACAAGTTCTAAGTCGCTCCTAACGTCGACTGATGGAATCTCAGCCTCCCATGGATGGGCGGATGAGTCTACTGCAGAGTGCAGTGTTACCAAAATGTGATGTGAAACATTTTGATGCCCATTACTGTTCATCGCTTCTCTTTACAGAGTCAGGCCGTGTGTAGACATAGAAAGGGCTCTCCCTAACTAGAGGACTCTCTGTGTTCTGCTCCCATCACCACATTCATTCCCTCTTTCCAGAGGGAAAGATAGGCCCTATACTTCCTTCTAAAATATGATCTGTGTGATCCAGTCAGGATACTGGATACATTTTACTAATCATAGCTGTTTATTCAAAAGAGATTATAGTATTTGTTGAAGCTATGTCCAGTTGGATAGGGAAAAGTGGTATGTCCTGACCCTGGTATGCAAGTATGTGGGGTTTCCCTGCCATCCCAGTATTTCCACAACAGTAAGACGCCCTCCTCCCGTCCATTTTCTAGTGTGGCTCCTGCTCTCATGAATGAAAGGCAGCTCTGACTAAAGGAGCTAGAATATGCCCAGCAACCAGTGCCGGGTACTATTGAGCCCATTGTTTACTCCCAGCACCGTGGAGCCAAATCTCATTTTATAGCACACTGTATTCTAGGAATTCCACTCCATCACGACAACAGACTCTCTCTAATGCCTTCCTATTTTCCCCATTTGCTGCTGTCACAGGCAGCGCCACATAGTCCTGCAGTAGGCAATTAGAATTCACTCCTCCCCAAGGCTCGGCTCTGCCCCATTTGCAAAGGGACCACAAGGCATCAGCTGCCATATTAAATAGACACTAATGACAGGGAGCCTCGCTCAGCCAAAGCAGTGACGGAGATGAGGTGTTTAAGATTTAATTCCTATGAGGGACTAAACCTGGAGTTTAGACATGCTCCCACTCCCGTGTTAACGCTGAGGTTTAGAAGAAATTGGGCTAAGATTATGCTTGATGGATTTTTCATATACTTAAAAGTAAATGAGGTGGGTGTGTTTCAAGTAATGAATGAAAGTTTCCTAATAGGGTCACACAAAGTTACATAGTGGGCTAATCAATGTGCTGTGTGTATTTGAGGTGTTTTTCCTTTATAGTTTTCAAAGAAGATTGCAAAGTAGTAATAGCATCCTTTGGAAGTGTCATTTGAAGATTTCCAAGGTACCTTGGAGCCCGTCCTCTTCCTGCCAGGCCCCTGATGTTTGAATCTGGGATGCGAAGTCTACATCACGACTCATAGGCCCCTGAACACAATCCAGACACTTCTCAAAGACTTTCTGGTGCATTTTTGACAATGGCTGAATGACAACGTTACTCATTTTTGTCACATCTGGCAACGCGGGACCACTCGTGGAATAATTTCCTATTGGATTTATGAAGCTGCCCCATTAGTAATATTCCCTGGGAGATGAAGTGTGAGGAATTAGGGTGTGCGCGGGCCTTCCCGTGGTAGAAGTCATCCCACCACATTAAATCCGTTGAGAGCTTCCCTGTAGCAAGCACACAGCCCCAGTGCCACATTTGGAGTGGGCAGTCTCAGCTTTGCTAGTTTCCAGGCCTTTTGACTAGATTCTCCCGTGGCCTGTGCACTGGGCTGCGGATGGAGCAGCGCCATCCTCTACTGACAGGGACCCTGGAGGGATTTCATTGAGTCCCAAATCACTAATTGACCCGGACGGTGGCCAAGTAGTCGGTGTAGGTTTTCAAAGCTCTTCTGTGATTCACCGTCTCTCATTTCGTTTTGACGGAACTGTACACACCTACCTGTCTTTGCCTCATTTTGAGAAATAGAAGGAACATCCTCCTTTCAACACAAAGAGAATCTGTATATTTTTAAAAATTATCTCCTCCCCCCCCCCCGCCTCCGCCCCAGATATTAGACATACTCTCCAACTTGACAAACTAAAGCATGGTGAATGTACGGCTGCCCGCAAAATCCTCCTTTTTCAAGGAATGTGAACATTGGAGGACACCCTAGGCCACAGACTGCCTTTTTGGGAGGTGTTAAAGATCAAGGCCCAAGCCAGCGGCTCTTCTTACAGTGCTCTGGGTTAAACTGTGTGGTTCTTTGACGGGTGTCAGTGACATTCTAGGGTGGAGTGACCGTCAGGTTTTTCTCTTGCAGTTTCCTCAGGTGAGTCTAGAAAACTACACGGATGCTCTCTCTCTCTATGCACTGGGCACCATGTCTTAGAAGAGAATGCTTGCGGTAAATGTCAGGCAGACGTTCCAAAGGCCAGCCTCGCCTGTCGGAGGGTTGATGGCCCCCTGATGCTTCAAGTTGTCCCCAGACACTCACACATCCTGAGGTTATTGACGTTGTCCTTGTAGTATGTCTGCATTTAATTGCAAACACAGAGCTGATAGGGGAAGTTTTGATTACAACCTGTGTAATACCCAGTGTGTCCAAGTCCACTGACAGAACAAGACTTGGGTGGCTGGAGGGAAGTGACTCTGGCAAACAGAAGTGCGTGCCTCAGGCAAACGGTATCCTTGTTACATCTTTATTTGCTGTCTTGTACAGTGGAGTAGTAGTTAGGGCTGCCTCTTAGGTAGCCATAAGGACTCAATGAGTCAATGTGGATGGATTGCTTTGAGTACTTGTTACACTGTTAATATTAGGTAAGAGCTCACCACCCTTATCCTCTGTGGACTTATGGAAGCATGCTGGGGAGAGATGAGCCCAGAGAATTTGCACACTTGTGTGTGTGTGTGTTTGTGTGTGTGTGTGTGTGTGTGTGTTTGTGCGCGCGCATGTGCGTGCGTACGTGCATGTATATGCTAGAAACTAGCACATAGCGAGGGTTGACACTTGGATTTGGCTTTTGTAGCCCTTCTTCTCCCATTTTGATACCTCCACTGCTATCCAAGCCACTATGTCGCACCTTCTTCCTCTACATTCCTTCTTCCACTCTGCCACCCATGCTTCTTTTAGTAGTGGCAAGTATCTCAACCAGGTGACACTCCGAGAATGCCATGAAGCCACTCGCCTTTGAAGTCCCCAGTCATTTATGTGCGGTGTTACTTGTTGAACGTGCTCATGGTGACACAAGGCTGAAAGTGGAGCTCATTTCTTCTGTCAGTGTTGGAATCCTGTGAGACAGGGTCTCACGTATCCCACGTTGGCCATATACTCTCAGCATACTTGGCTAGTTTAGGGTGACCTTGAATTTCTAATCCTCCTGCCTCTGCCTCCCTTGTGATAAGATTGCAGGTGTGTGCCACCACACCTGATCTTATGTCTTGCTGAAGTGATCAAACCCAGAGGTTTATGTGTGTTAGGTAGGCACTCTACAAAAGAGCTGCAGCCCAGTAACCCTGCTAGATCAAAAATCCTTCTGTTTGGGATTTAGGAAGTCCATGGGAGTAAATACTCTTCTCTTGCTGGCAGTGATAATTCTTTCTAGAAACTTCTAGCTAGGGAACCATTCTGAGGACAGTATTCCTTGTATGTGGGATGATTTTCATGCTGACCACATGTTGCCCTGTCTGTTTAAAAGCAGCACAAAGCTCCAGTCAAACCTAAGGTGTCTCTATCATTCCTAGCTGCAGAACACCAGAGTGCGTGGTGAAGGCCCTCAGACTACAGCACACAGAGATGTCCACTGGGCACATGCTGACAAGTCCTTCCAGAGCTGGTCACTGGGGAAGATTACGTCAACTTGTCTGGGAAAAACATCTCCCTGTTTTCATCGAGGTTCAGGAAGGCCAGTCAGGAGGCAAAGTTCAGGAGACTCACGGGCCTCTTTATATCACACGATTTTGTTGGCAATGGCACTGTAGCAGTGTTATTTCACAGACCTTATTTCAAGTTCAAGACTAAAAGGCAGAGTAATGGTGTTAGATAACCCCACTCTTGATAATCTCCCTCTCTTAAAATAATCTAGACATTGCTGGTGCTGTGAGATATGTGCTGACCCTTCAGTAGTTCGCTCATAAAATACCTAGTCGGCTTTGAAGGAGATGTTAGGGAAAATAACTACTGAAAATAATTACCAAGACTGTATAAAATTTACGTTTTGAAATGACAATGATCATTTTAAGTTTGGTTAGCACCAGCATAAATGAATGAATAAAAACAGGCCAACTTTTTAAACCATCAACCCCTTTCCAATGAAACTGTAAAAGGAGACATGTGGCTTCTTATTTTTTAGGCTAGGCTCCATCAGCAACTTCGGTGTGATGTTAAGATGACCCTTCAGTGGGAGCTGGACGGGTGTAACTGGTATTTGGGGGTCACAGCCAGTTGAGTTTGATATGTGTCATGATGGGCTAGATAGGTAGTGTATGCCATTGCCAGAGAGACGGCTGTGATGTTGTAAAAATATTGATCATTCTAATTATTGTCTATATGCTAGTAGATGTTCTGAAAAAGTATTATAATTGGCATGTGGCATAAAGGATAGGGGAAAACTCACGAACTTCGTGTAAATGGCATGCTTCACTTCTCTGGTTGCCAGGAAGACACTCATGGTACCTTCCAGTAACAGTAATTGGATATTTATGCCTCGTTAGAGAGTGTAATTTCCTAGTTATTATAAATAAGCTCATTTTTGTCTTGTGTCTCCAGTTTCTACCTCTGCTTTATATGTCTAGTCATTGTTGACAAAGCTAAGGTGAAAAAGTGTCCCATATAGCCCCTATTAGAGGAGAGGCAACTAGGGGGCCACTGGGTCTTCCCACCAGAGCTGTCTCCACTGTAGCTCCCATTCCTTCCTCCTCTTCCTGACACCACAAGGCTAGTTCTTCTGTCAGACAATAACATAATCAATCAAGAATCTGTTTCCGGTCTCTCCAAGCCATGGTGTTCCCTTCTTAATGTCTGAGCTTTCCCTATTCCAAAGGGATAGATTCAGTTTTTAAAGGGACCTCTCAAACTCCCAAGAGGAAGTTTTATCGCTTGACTCAGTTCTCATATACTAGAAATGTATGAGGCGTATCAAATAATCTCCTAGTAGATCCCTGATACCCAAGGATTCAATACGTGATTTTCCTCCTCGGTTTTTGGGTATCAAGGAGAAAATACATCAGGCTTACTTTACTGTACATTATTATATGTACACTTATTTGACCTTTCCATCAGCTAAAACCCAAAGCTCCCTGTAAAGCTAGTTGACAGTACTGCATAAGACCGTGTTTCGCTTCTTGGGTGGTTCTTTGTAGAAGTGGCAAGTGCAGGGAGAGAAGGCTGCACAATCCATTACTCCTTTATTTTCTAGGGCAGCATTCCTTAAAGCATAGAGTTTAAAGTACTTTGGTGCCCATTGTGGTTTACGCATGGAGACTGTGCAGCTGTTTGGAGATGAACTGAAAACATCCAGACAGTGAGAATAAACCATCTTCTTATCTCTTCTGGCTCCATATAATCTTCAGGCAACTGTCCTTTGGCCTCAGTGATCCTCCCATTGACAAGCACATTTGGTGGTTGGGGTGTATATCTCAAACTTTCAGCTGAAAATGCTGTATCAGTAGTGAGTATACTGTGTGAGTGGACTAACATTCTCATGGCATGCACCATGATCTTTGCATACTACACAATGCTAAGAGCTTTGCTCAAGCAGGAGTTTCAAACTTTTCTCCATTCGCCATCCCAAAGCCCATTCTTTTCTCCACTGTCATAAGGAGTGAGACATTCATCAAGATACAACATGAGCTTCGAGAACTCATTGTTCCACTGCCTTGATGTGAGAGCACCCTGTAGAGTATCAGGAATCTGTTGGTCCTCCCTGGAAACAAGGATTAAGGTTTATAAATTAAGTACCACATTCAGAAAAGAAAGCTGTCGGGAGGAGTGGAGGCGCTCTAAAGTGTCCCTAGGTATTCCATAGAGTTTACCTACGCTACTGACTGGAGCTTTGGAGTCAGTTTAAGATCGATCAGCCCAACATCTCTATTGGCACGTGTGAATAAAGAGATAGGGTAGACAAACCCAGAACAGCCATGAGGCTAGAAGCCCTAGCATCCAAGATGTATCTAGGGAGGGATACTTTGCTTCAAGGTTGGAAATGATATTAGGTTCTAACACCTAAGGATACCATAGCTCTTAGAAAGAGGGGTTTATATGTTGCAAGGCTCCAAGTATAATAGACCTAATTAATCATGCTGGCCATGTCCCTCCTTATTTGCAGACTGCTTTACATTCACTGGTATTGACTGGAGGTCATTCAGTATCTTAATAAAAGTATCAGATGTTCAGCCATTTACATCATTGCATTCTCTCCTCTGATTTAGATCCAAAGATATTTTTTTGCCAGTCTTAATGCTTGCTTGTTAATAACATTGGTAAGAAATAAAGCTTCTGTTAGTGGCTTCCTTAATAGAATCAGTGTTTTACTAAGGAGAATTGAATAGTGAAGGGATGAAGGAAAAATGATAAAGAGCTTTTAAAATAGCCTCTTTAAGAATGCAGAGAACTGACTCGCTTTTGATAACAACCCCTTCATATGTTTGAGTATTGGAACATAAACATAAATTGCAGTTGGATGCCCTCAGAGGGCTTAGTGTATGCCTTGGTGGAACCCAGTTCAGATGACCTGAATGAAAAGGATCAAAGCAGATATTTTCCATAACACTGAATATGAAATTTTTTTCAGCCACGTCAATGGTCAATGCCCACCTTTACAGGACACTTAGTGCTGATGGTATTACCTACCGTTTTTCTTTAATGCCACAAGATAAAAAGGACAGCTTTTTTTTTTTTTAAATTCTAATAGATTTTTAGAAATCCCTTTAAAACCTTTTTAGTATAGCTGGAAAAACTGATTCAAAGGCAGTGCACAAGCAGAATGACTTAATGGACACAAGGCAACAAACACAAGGGGAAAAAATGAGGCTTGGAACCTAAAATAAATTGAGTATATAACACCTTTCCATTTTGCTCATTTTGTGTGTGTGTGTGTGTGTGTGTGACTCTGTTATTTATGGAAAAGCCAGTTGATTACTTATCAGGCCAAAGCTTGTGTTTGCTCAGACTAGTGATAATGAACAATAAAAAGAGATAGGAATGGCTAAGCCGTGCAGGGATGGGACAGGGAAAATAGGTGGGTTCAGTACAGGCTGTGAGCCCACTACTGAAAGCTCTGGAATTCCCTGCAGTGCTCTTATGTTAATTGGAAGGGGGTTACTATAAGGAGCTGTAATGAGTGTGGGGGCTTCCCAGGCAATCTCCTGGCCCCAGGGAAGAGCTCTCAGTAATTACTTAGTTCCATCCCACGGTCGGGTTGAGAGGCATCTGAAACCTTGTTCTGAGCCAGCTGCAACACTGTGACCTATGAGCTGATTAGAAATGCAGATGGTCAGACCCATGCCAGCCCACCCAGAGAGGACTCATCACCCTGTCGTGATCTGCAGGTGATTGGCATCCAGGTTGAATGGTAGGAGGCACTGGTTGAAAGGACACATGGTCTTGAGGTAGAGGGTATAGCCAAGGGGGTTATCTTAGGAATAGGCGGGGCAGGCTATTTTTAACTAGTGAATTAAGTACATTGTAGACGCATGAGGGGGTTGGTTATAGTTTATCTTTCAAGATGGGAAGGAATCACAGTGTCTCTGGGAACGAATTACCTGGACCTTGATTTGCTTGTGACTCCACGTAGCACAGTGCAGTCTAATATTTACCTAACAACCCTGGGGCCACGTGGATAAATGCAACAGAGGTAAGAAAAACCACCGGGTGATATGGAGGATCGTCATTTCGGTGGCCCGCAGGATTATAATTACCACCAAGTTCTAGACCTTTGCATCAGTAAAACATGATGCTGCCTGGGTCTCCAGCACATACTTATTATTGAAATGATTTATCATTTTATTAAAGCTTCTCACTTCCAAAATGGTTTATAGCCCTTAAACAAAAAGCCCCCACTGTCCTAACAGCCTCGTGAACAGCTAACAGCTCAGAGTTGTGTTTCCTTAATTTTAAAAGCTAAGTGATTTCTGCCACGGTGCCTGCAGAGTTATGATAGATGACAGAACAGGTGTGGATGGACACCGTGAGGATGGTGGGATGAAAACATCCCTCCTTGGAACAGGTTGTCACCGCATCTGAATGAGTCCTCTGAACCTACATCACAGACTGCATGTGCTCCTTGTCCTCATCCGGCGCCGCCATTTCCCAGAGCAAACAAGCCCATTAGGTAGTACGTGAGCCAGCTACACAGTTACCCGTATCAGTGAAAGGCGAGGCTGATAAATCATCTGCCAATTCATCTCTTAAGTCAAAGTTTAAAAAGCAATAAATACCAAGCTAGAGAAACATTGACCAGAAACGATGACATCACAGGAATCACAAGTCTCTCTTTGTGCCTGGAAATTTTTTTTTTTATATATATAATGGCCTCAGTCCTTTGGACAGACAGACTCCATTCTCAGGGTCATGGGAGAACTCTCCGCAGAAGCATCAAAGGAAGCTGTAAAACGGGTAGATGTCATTGACCCCATGTCTGTGTTACCACACATCCACATCCCACGGTCACCCTTGAGAAAAATTGGGTAGGAAATTCTTCAGTGACTCCCCCAGACTCTCACTTTGACAAGGAAGGGCCACTTACAGTTGCGATGGTTGGAAGGGCTGCTTTCAGACTTCCTATAAACAGCAAGGAAACACAACTGTAAATATATTGCTAGGAAAAATAAAAAGAGGCTATCTTTGTCTTTTCTAACACCTAAGTTATTAGCGGAAACATTGAGGGGCAAAAGAAAATTCTTTGCCTCATCTTTACCAAGGTGAAGATGATCCTTCTGAGAACCTTGTCAGGGAACACTATTTTGAGAGATGAGGGGTAAAAGCCTTCTGCTCCATGTTGAGCTTTGTGACTATATCAACAAGCCCACATAATCAAAGACCCCTCCACGCGTACGTGTAAGAGCTGCCTCCAAAGATCATAGACCTCAACGGAGAAGTAAAGGAAACCGAGATCCAAAGACAAAGCAATGGAGGCAACGGTGATAAGGGATGGGATGGTCCTGAATTTAACCTCAACTGGGGCGTTGACCAGGCACACTGAGGCTGGCCGCAGTATCGCCCCACATCTGCCAGCTTATCACCTCATCCCTCTTTTCCTTGTGCCAGCAAACACTGAGGTCAGCCCGTGGGAGTATTCTTTCTCCCACCTAATCGGTGTTAAACAGTCCTGGAGGCTCAGGAAGCCAGTTAGATTATAAACCTTTGGAGAAGATTAAATAGTCATCATGTGTTAATCGCTCTTGACGCTCTTTGGGTTTGAGAGTGGAAGTCTTGGCCTTGTTCTGAAAAGTAGCACGTTTAGGTGTTAACGGTAAGCAGCCTTGGCTGAAATGAATGGGGATTTCTCTGGAGCCCCTTATGTTTCAGATGTAATGCAAATAATCTGGGGGGAAAAATAGTGTTCTAGGCAGAACCCGGTGAAAGAGAAAAACAGAAGATTAAGGAAGATTCAGCTGCAGTTTTGAAGAACACTTGAAACATGAGAGCAAAGGGCTCTTGAGTGAGAGAGAACCACTTTTCAACTAGGTCATTTAGTCACATATTTTAAGGGACAGGATGGAGAAGGGTACTTTACTGGACCAAGGGGTCTGACAAGAGTCTTCCAGAAACGTTAAGTACAGTTGAGTTAGTTATGAAGTGCGAGGTACCCATGACTTAAAAGATTCCAGTTAGTGTCATAACAGTAAAACCTATGCCCTCTCCATCGTACTTGGAAATGACTATGACAGCACCTTGAGACTGGAAGTGGGGGTGAGGTGGGGCCATCAACTCTGTGTTTAGGGTTTTGAGTATGACATATTGCACATACTACTGAATCTCAGCATTATCCAAAAATTAGTGTCTCCAAAATGCTCAAAGCCAGCCAACCAACAAATAAACAAAAACAGGGAAGGTTCAAGGGTTCCAGGACATGCTGATGCAGTGATGGCCTCTAATAGTCAAGAAAGTGGTGACAGCCTAGAGGTAAATAGAGAGAGGCACTGTCATGGTGCATGCAAGAAGAGGGGTAGATTGCCCTTACTTCCTTTCTCACCCCATCACCACAGACACTTCACTGTTTCTCAAGCTTGCTGGAAGGACAGCTTTACTCTGTGTTTAAAGTGATGATGGCGCCACACTTGAGGCGGCGATGGAGGACTTCCCCAAGACTTCCTCTTCAAAGAAATCCAGATTCTAGGAGTCCCAGTAGAACATAGCATTTGACTTTTATCCTGTTAGTTTATTGGAGGCAACAGATGTAGGCACTCATGGTGCTTTTAAATTCTGTGTGGTAGAAAGTTTCGGAGGAGGAGGAGGAGGAGGAGGAGGAGGCAAATGTTTTCTGGATACTTTTAATGAAAGATAGAAGGGCAGGCAGGGCTGCTGTAAAGGGGGTATTAAAATTACATGCCTATGCATATATGTAGAGAGCTCGGAGATGGTTCTCATGGGAAGAAGCACAGCGGAGGAATAAAGGGGGGAATGGCCTGGAGGCCCTTTACAAGGAAATTTACTCCTCAAAGTGACGAGATACTTTGTTTTTAAGAACACCCAAACATCGATCTTCTTTGATAGCAGACTTGAGCGGGTGAACCACACACCATCCGATTAGTAGATAGCATCCGAAGATGATCCAAGAATTATCTCAAGGCTCTCTATCCAAACTCTTTGGGGCTGGAGGAGCTCGGTGGTTAAAAGCACTGGCTGATTGTTCTTCCAGGGGACCAAGCTTCCGTGCCCAGCATCCACATGTTGATTCATGAACATCTGTAACTTCAGTTCCAGAGGATCCTGTGGCCACTAAGCATACGTGTGGCTCAAAGACATACATGCAAGCAAAAAACTTCATATGCATGAAATAAAAATTAGTTTAAAAATTTCTGCATTGCTTCCTATATGTCTATTGAAGAGAAAGTAGAGAGACTTCATCAGTGGTTCCTCAAGAAAACAGAGCAATTTACCCTAATGTTTCCCCAGGAGTTGGGTATAGAATCCTCAGAAAACCAAGAAGAAAATGAATGGGAGTTTCCAGCACCCTTTGCCAAGACATGATTTGCAGTTCTGCTAAGAGCTAACTGAATTTAAAAAAAAAAAAGAAAAAGGCATTGTCAGGAACTTTAGGATTTGTTGTTGTTGTTCTGGTATCCATTTATATGTAGAGTTACCCCTAATTGTTAATTAGTGTTTGAACTGGCAATGATAAGCAAGCTTAGCGCTGACAGAATGAACCTGTATGGGTGGCCTCTGAGCACTGAAACATGCGCAATAATTAATCCTTTACTTTGTCCCATTTGAGTAGCATGGCTCTTTCTGAGAACATTGGTCTCACATGTCACCGGATACTAGCAATCATCATCATCATCATCATCATCATCATCATCATCATCATCATCATCATCAATTTCATGATTCCACTTCACTCTATAGCATAGGGTTTTTGAAAACTAACACATCAAGTTTAGGCAAAAGACCAAAACCTTTTAATATGAACATGAAGCTACCCAGACTTTGGATATTTACTGCACTGGGGCACATTGATCATCACCAGCTTGTAACCTATGTAGCAAGGACATCATGCTGTTCGGCTGGTTGCCTTTCCCCTCCATCTCCACCCGCTTCCCTGCTGATTCTCATGAGGACTGTCAAGCGCTGGCTGCCTGAGGAAGACGCGATCCAGGTCTGACTCCTGAATTTTGCCCCATATAATATCAAACAGGACAGAACAATCTGCCCTGTAAGTGGTTTGTGTTGTCATCTTAATATTATTGAGAATTGTATTGTCTTGAGATGGATGGAGAGCTTTGACATGAGTTCAGTTGCCAGTAATGGAAAACGTTATTCACACAAGACTCTTTCCTGACCGCTTTTCAACCATGTGTAGAAATATGCAATCATCTAAGTGCCCAATGATGCTGATCTAAAGTAGAAATTGTTGGCAGGTATTGGTGCAAGTCAGATGAGAATGAACTGCCAAGAAATATACAAGTGAAAACGATAACATTGGCTATTCATTCTCATATGCTCGTTCGCTCCTCCCCCTGGCTTTCCCTGTCTGCTCGCCCACCTCTGTCCTACATGGTGCATATAAACTGTGCCGATCCGTTGGAATTACAAAGCATGGCTGATTTAGAGACAAACACAGAGCCTTGGGGGTACAAGAGCTCTAAACCCCACCCCGACGTTGCCAGTTTACACACAGCCCGCGTCTTTCCATAGCAGGATTCATGTCACGTGTCATATGAAGGAGTGGAGTTCTTTGATATTTCGGAGGGTGACAAGGGCCACTCCAGGAAGAGTGCTGCAGCGAGAACCACCCAAAGCAGGAGAGCATCCATGGGAAAACCTTACAAGGAGGTGAATGGAAACGACCCTCCAGCCAACCGGGCGCTGGTGGCGCACGCCTTTAATCCCAGCACTTGGGAGGCAGAGGCAGGCGGATTTCTGAGTT